>NC_134354.1:483296304-483596304 GCF_048569485.1 Anomaloglossus baeobatrachus | reverse complement strand
TCATCAACATTATTAAAACTAGGGATTTTCCTGAGATTATAAAACAAGAAGATGGTGCGGTAAAATAATAAACCTATACTCAGCCATCATCTATCAGCCGTTCCAATCCCGTACCTTTGGCACTCTCTTTTGGTTTACTTTGTCTACACATATAATAACTGTAGCTAATCACTGGCCTGGTTTTGTACTGCAAGAAAACCCAGTTAAAACGTGTATTCTTTAAAGTGTACATTATTTCCCTCTTTGTATTATAGTTATCTTCATCAGGTATTGGATGCTACTTGACATGCTGAGATATTTGAAGTTAAATCATAAAATTCTTCTACAACGTATGATTAAAATACAAAAAACTCCCTAAACCATCATCATAAAATCATAGGAGAAAATGTGACCCTTTCTAACTTTTTTAAAAAAAAATTGTCACAGGCATATGCTGTGTGGTGAAGGAAACTGAAGGACATCTGTTGTTGGTTGCCTGGAAGAATTCTGTTTCTTTTTTTCTGGTACAACCACAAGAAACATCCCAAGAGCTTCTAAAAAGGGATGATGAAGAGGTTCATTTGAGCGGCGCTGCAAGGTCTTGAAGTGCCGTGATTAGCACCACGCATTTGCCTCCATATAATAACCAAGGGTAGTTTGATTGAAATTTGAATGAGTATGATATTGCAACGATGAAAATAAAAAATCCTGTTCTGCTCTAAACCAGACGAGAATAAGTCCCTGAAAGATTCATTCTTTGCTTCAATTCACCTTACCGATTCTGTTATGTATCATGTATATTTTGCTTGTACAAGGCGAATCCGCCATACTGGAAACCTTTTTATGCTTCCAAGTGCATTGCAAACGTTTTAACATTTATTCTGCTTTTAGGGCCACATTTTGAGAACTTACTAGTTCTATTTGCTGGAATAAAATCTAAGTAGGTATTCCAATCTTAAATATTTATGGCATAGCCAAAGTATATGTAGTGGAGGATATACCACACTGTAATGCATAAGTGCAGGAGAAGGCGCCCAACGGAGTCTTATCATAAAGAAGGAGTCTGCACTCAAAGGACCATCACAACTGTGACCCTGAATGCATTCCCTACTGTTTGGCTGCTCTTCTTCTTTCTCTACCTTTTTGCTTAACATTTGGATCTGTGTTTGATAGAAGTCTGTTATCTGAGGACCCTAATGTGACAGCTATTTGTAGTGAAATCAGAATTGATTGTGGAGTTCTTCTTTATGTGTGGAGACACCTTATACAATCATGAGAGGTTTCATTTCTGGTACTACTACTTATCAGAAGGACCAACCATACAGTGCCCTTTTGGTTTCTCAGCTAAACAGTGCTCCTCTCTAATAGTGGCAACTGTACCGTGCCCCCCCAGTAATACCAGCCATATGGTATTCCGTAAGTAGTATGATTCACAGTGCCTCCTATAAGTTGTGAATTTGAAGAGTGTTTTTACCTCAGTATTTGAAGCCAAAACCAGGAGTGGAACAATCAGAGGAAAAGTATAATAGAAACACGGCACCACTTCTGTATTTATCACCCACTCCTGGCTACAAATACTGAGCTAAAAACTCACCAAATACTCAACCTGTTCACGTGGCCTTATGTAGAACAATCCCCCACCTAAAGGTTACAGGCTTCAAAAATCTTAAGACCATGTGCACACTTTGAGTATTTGATGAGTTTTTACCTCAGTAGTTGTAGCCAAAACCAGGAGTGGAACAATCAGAGGAAAAGTATAATAGAAACACGTCACCTCTTCTGTATTTTTCACCCACTCCTGGTTTTGGCTACAAATACTGAAGTTTAGGCTACATGCACACACTGAGTATTTGGTCAGGATATTTTTTTTACCTCAGTATTTGTAGCCACAACCAGCAATGGAACAAACAGAGGAAAAGTATAATAGAAACATGTCACCACTTCTGTATTTTTCACCCACTCTTGATTGTGGATTACAAATACTGAGGTAAAAAACTCACCAAATACTTAACGTGTGCACGTGGCCAAGAGTAGTAGCCACAAAGCCACAAATAGCACTACCTTGTGTCTGCCCCATAGTGCACACTGTTCCTCTTCTGACATGGCAGATACTTGTGATATGTAGAGAAAGTAAGACAGAATCAAGAAACACAACAGCTTTTTATTTGTCCAATTTCCAGAATTCTCATATTTCATTTTTCCAGAGGTTTTTATGAGCCATGACAATAGTTTTTGGAGTATTTAGATTCTTTAAAAGTTGAAGGTGGCTCCTGGTATACTTTGGGATGGATAATACAAAACAATTCATTAGACACTGTTCCCATACAGTGCTATTGCGACATTATGATACATTATAAAAGAATGTTTGATATGTAGACACCAAAGGCAGCAAACTGATATAAGGCTTTGCGCACACGGCGTCTCTTAAACATTGGCACAGCCACCAAGATTTGAGAGGCGAGACTGCTTCAGGAAAATGTCAGCAATTTTCCTGAGGTGGCTTTACCTGCAGCGTTTTTCACTTTATGCTGTAAATAGGTTTCCAAAATGCATTTTTCTTGTGACATATCGCGTGCACATAACTTGTAAAAAAAAACCCAAAAAGCACCCCAAAAATTAAACATAGAGCACAGCAATGTCCAAATGTTCCATATTACGTCACTTCTGGGTTCTGAAACCCTAACATATTCATTCTATGGACGGCTTCCAAAAAGAAGCCACCAGCTCTGTATACCGCTGTTTTCCTGAAGCTGCTTCACCTGGGAAGACTTGGTGGCTTTGCCGGAGTATAAAATACATAATGTATACATAGCCTAAGAACTATCAGAAAGTTTTTAAGTCACTGCAATAAAATTCTGCCATTTTTTTATACAAAGCATGATTTAAAGAAAATATTCCAGATAATCAGATTTTGTCTGGATTCGCCCGCACCCCAAATGTTTTCTCTGAGCTGGCACGGTGGTTCCATCTAATCTCAATGGTCATTTGTATTATATAGAGAACGAGGGAATGCACTTGGTGAAATTCTTTATATGTTGTGTGACAGCTTAGAGGACAGAAATTGGAAATCTTGTCTTGCTAGAACTCCCTAGAACTAAATGCCTGTAGTGATAATAACTTCATAGTGGTTGGGAATAAAGCAATGGTCGGAAGCCGTCTTTTCAGAATGCAGATACCCAGCATTCATGAATTTGCTGGAGAATCAAAGTCTCTGCACAGGGGACCTGTTTTCTTATGTCATTTTCCGTCACCAGAAATCATGTAATAATACCATGTACGCCTCGCTAGCAGTGAGAGGATTAAACTCAGCTCTGTAGATTTCCTGACTCTTTTCGAAGTTTAGATGTCTACCAAGGGCTGTTTGAAGGAGCGCACTGGCATCCAGAGGCCCATAACTGTTTGCAGCTGTGTTTATTTTCTTGGATTTTGACTCTTCTTGGCTGAAATCCATTGCTGAGAAATGAAATACTTAAAGCAGCAGTTCATTTCCTACCGCCTGCTATACCGAACTAGGTTGCTCTGGTGTACTGTATACCGATATTCAGTATTGTTTTAATAATGCTAATAACTATAAAAATATATAATATTCTATGTTTCACAATATTTCATTATTATTATAAGTTGGCTAAAAGTAGTGTAATTATGGCTGTGTGTATATATAGAGACATTTGTGATATGATTTGGGATTTATAAAAATAATGCAGCGTTGGGTCTAAATTCCAGAAAAGAAAAGTAAAGTTGGATAGAATGTAATAATCACTGATTTCAGATTTTATAAGGAATAATTCCGAATATACTCTACGTATATCTTTATACTGAGATATTAAATTAATTGTTACAAAAAAAATAAATGCTTCCCATATACCATATTTTTCGGACTATAAGACGCACCGGACCATAAGACGCACCCTGGTTTTAGAGAAGGAAAATAGGAAAATAAAATTTTAAGCAAAAAATGTGGTCATGACACACTTATGGGTAAGTCATAATTCAGAAGAATTTGGGAAGTTTGATTATTTTTGCTGTAAAGTCTACAATCCTTATTATTGGGGAAATGATCTTAAATCTTTTATTCTGTTTCTTCACATATTTGTAGATGCAAGTTACTGTAAATTCTCAAACACATTGAAGGGATTTCCTGGGCGTTAAAAAAAAGCATATGTGAAAACATAATAAAAAAGCAAATAGTCAACTTTTTTCCTCATGCTTCAGTGTCGGAATCCAGTAGTCATCCATTAGTCTGTTTCTAGTTTTCTGGAGCAACAAATGTGATGACAGCTGGAATATATCTGCCATGTGACCACTGCGAAGAATGAACTGAGAAGAGGTTACACTTTGTCGTCTTCCCCGCCAAGTCAATATAATGCAGTGGGGGACCACTGGAGTGGTGGCACAGGCAAAGATAAGAAATATATCATATACAGATGGCCATGTTAAGTTTTGTCAAAAAACAAGAACAAGTCCCAACTTTGTACACAAAGTTATCAATACACATTCAGTGTCTAAATACCTTTAAACTACAAGCTTTTCAGAAAAATCCCATAAAAACAAAATCACAAGTTATATGAGGGGCACATTGACTGCTTGATCATGAGTCGCAATTGCACATTCATCTTATTAATATTCATGTGAATTGTGATTTAATTTTACTAATATCCATTAACTTGAAAACCTGACAACACAATGATCCTGTAGACACCAAAATAGGCACACAGCGCTGTTTTCAGATACATACCACTAAATAAACATGCAAAAGTGCCCCATAAAATGAACATAGTGCACAGCAATGTCAAAACTTCATTGCTGTGCACATATTACGGTAAGGTTCAGAAACCCTGAAGTGGTTAAAACAAGTGAAATGCTCATTCTTCAGGTGGCTTTCACTGGGAAACTGCCCACTCTCTGTACTTCACAAAAAAGAGTGAAAGACCCCGGAGGAAAAGCCACCTCAAGAACTACAGGACAACCACTGTCGAAGACACTTCAGAGAAACAACCGCATTCTCCTGTAGCGGCTTTGCCTGGGAAAACTTGGCGACTGCATTACTGTCTAAAGGGTCGGGAACCTATGGCTCGCGAGCCAGATATGGCTCTTTTGATGGCCGTATCTGGCTCGCAGACAGGGCTCCTACCTGTCTATGGGAAGGATCAGGGCCGGCGCCAGCACCCGGCAAACCCGGTCAGCTGCCGGGGGGGCCCACTCGCGGTGGCAGGAGTGGCGCACCGCTACTCAGGGGGGCCCGGTGGCCGCGCTGTCACCGCCCCCCGCCGAGGATCGAGCTTTCAATTGCATCGGCATCGCAGGTGCCGATACAATTGAGAGCAATGATGAGAGAGTGAGCGGCGCGCTCTCTCTCTTATCATTCTCCCCGCTGTGACTGTCGGCGTTCTTCTGACAGCTCTGCAGCGAGCGCGGTGACGTCATCACTGCGCGCCTGCTGAGAGGTCAGCGAGCGACAGCAATGGACGATGCGCCGAGGAGACCGGATCAGCGGGGGAACGAGAAGTGAGCCGCCCCTCTACTGACACTGGGCTCCCCTGACTCACAGGCCGGCCACTACACAGCGGCACTAGTACACATAGGGGCCCGGCAGCCGCTCTGCGTCTATGTGTAGTGCTGCTGTGTAGTGGCCGAACTGTGAGTCAGGGGAGCCCAGTGTCAGTAGAGGGGCCCCTGACCTGGAGAGGCCACCAGCCATGTCTGAGCTGCAGGAGTGCTAGTCCTGACCTGCACAGCAGACGGAATCTCCATCCTGCAGGACCTGCGATGATGTCACGCCCATGTGACTGTGTGGGAGGAGACACAGGATGCCGGGCAGAAAGCAAGAGAACTGAATCCTGAAGGAGATTTGGACACATGACTGGTAATAAAAAAAGAGGGGACATGAGGGTGAGGGGGGCTGCAGGGTGAGGGGCATATGAGGGCTGCAGACTGTGACAGAAGCATGTGAAGGGGTGCAGAGTGTTTGAGAGGGGTAAGTTGGGGTACAGGCAGGGTGAGATATGTGAGCAGGGTGTGTGAGATATGGGGGTGTATTGTGTGTGATATGGGGGGTGCAGGCTATATGGGAAGCAGGGTATGTGACATATGGGGGTGTAGTGTGTGAGATCTGGGGGGTGCAGGCTGTATGGGAAGCAGTGTGTGTGTGTGTGGGATATGGGGGGTGCAGGCCGTATGGGGAGCAGTGTGTGTGTGTGTGTGATATGGGGGGTGCAGGCTGTATGGGAAGCAGGGTGTGAGAGATATGGGGGTGTAGGCTGTATGGGAAGCAGGGTGTGTGAGATATGGGGGTGTAGTGTGTGTGATATGGGGGTGCAGGCTGTATGGGGAGCAGGGTATGCGACATATGGGGGTGTAGTGTGTGGGATATGGGGGGTGCAGGCTGTATGGGGAGCAGTGTGTGTGTGTGATATGGGGGGTGCAGGCTGTATGGGAAGCAGGGTGTCTGGGCCACTGACAGATACAATTGCTCCAGCGGTCACTTAGTACACAAAGGAGTGTTCCTCTCTGCTGCACTAAGCCACCGCTGGACCTAAACAATAATTCGCTGTAAAATAATAAAATAGATAATTGACATAACTGACAATGCGTTGTGTGACATGTCCAATATTCCAGCTTCTTTCTTCTGCGAATGCCTCAAAGCTGGCATTCTCTCAACATCAGGTGGGAAGAATGCCAGCTTCCAGTCATGCGCAGGAAAAAGAAGAAGCCAGACTGCTGGACTGATGTCATGCATCGCAAGTTCACAATGTAAGTTATTTATTTGATTTTTTTACTGCTAATTACCATTGTTTCAGTCCAGTTGTGGCTTTATACAGCAGGGAGGAGCATTCCTTGCTGTACTAAGTGAACATTGGAGCGATTGATCTGTCAATGGCCCTTTAAACATATTGTACGGCTCTCGCGGAATTATATTTCGAAATATGTGGCGTTTACGGCTCTCTTAGCCAAAAAGGTTCCTGACCCCTGGTCTAAAGGATCATAAGTAAAGTAAAATTACTAGAAAATCTAATAATTACAATAAATTGGTTTCTGTACTTGTAAACTCCCCACACTCCTGACCTGGTGATGTTCAAGAACTACAACTCATCCCCAGTCAGTTGAGTTGGATTGTTGGCGCCATAAAGTCACAAAAAGCGAAACACATCTCCAAAGGGAAGAGTTGCAGGGTGTAAAGTGGGTGATGGCCATTCACTAGCTCTTTCTCTGACAGCAAATCTTA
The DNA here is from genome assembly GCF_048569485.1 of Anomaloglossus baeobatrachus. Lineage (NCBI taxonomy): Eukaryota > Metazoa > Chordata > Amphibia > Anura > Aromobatidae > Anomaloglossus > Anomaloglossus baeobatrachus. The sequence continues at coordinate 483,589,103 of NC_134354.1, read as the reverse complement.
GCCATTTACTATAATTTACTTTAACCCCTGTGAAGGAAGTTTATAGTACAAAGAATATGAAGGGTCTGAGGCAATAACAGAGGACAGTGTATGCTATTATACTAAATGTAAATTTATGCTCTCTAGAACAACACACCATAAATATTACACAGTACTTATAATACAATATAAAACACAAAACCTAGAATTGAATATTTAGAATAAATACAGAAATAACGTTTTATTTCCTTCTGTTAGTCTATGGCTGTCTATTTAAAACTAAAGTAGTTTGCCATGAAAACATCCTACACAGGACAGGGCACAGGTAGAAGCCTGTTAATGCCTTGCCCAGACACAAGAGTTGTTAATCTTTTTTCCTATTACAGACAGGTCTGTGGGGGGGAGGTTCCTGCTGCAGCAAGTTGTATTATTGTCAGGAACCGGACATTGAGGAGAAGAGAGGACTTGGTTGAACTTGTAAGTCAGACAGAGAACATGATCTATACTCAGTGTTAAGGGTACTTTTCACGCTGCGATATCGGTACCGATATCGCTAGCGAGCGTACCCGCCCCCGTCGGTTGTGCATCACGGGAAAATCGCAGCCCGTGGTGCGCAAAATCGCTAACCCCTGTCACAGGGACTTACCTGCCTAGCGACGTCGCTGTGGCTGGCGATCCGCCTACTTTCTAAGAGGGCGGTTCGTTCGGTGTCATAGCGATGTCACTAAGCGCCCAATAGTAGAGGAGGGGCATAGATGAGAGGGCCGAACATCCCACCCACCTGCTTCCTTCCTGATTGCCGGCGGGACGCAGGTATGGGGAGTTTCCTTGTTCCTGCGGTATCACACATATCGTTGTGTGCTGCCGCAGGACGACAAACAACCTCGTTACTTACCAGATAACGATATTTGGTGTTTGGACGACCTCTCCAAAACCAACGATTTTTACCACTTTTGTGATAGTTGAAGGGTGCTGTTACATGCTGCAATGTCGCTAACGACGCCGGACGTGCGTCACAAACACCGTGACCCCGACGATAAATCGCTAGCGATATCGCAGCCTGTACAGCACCCTTTAGTTGTAAAATAGCATAAAATAGGGGCAATAAAACAAAGGAGATTAATTAAGAAATTGGATCTTTTTGGGCATTTTCTTTGTTTATTGTATTTGTGAATATACATATAGCTTCTGATCATATTCTCTGAAGCCTACATGATGCCAGTTACTTTTTATTCCCAACTATGAGATCAGTAATGCTGTTTACATTGTCTCAAACGTTTGGGTTGATTAATAATTATGTCATCGGTGAAGAATATTTTTTTATAGTTACTTTCTGGAACAAAAGCATTTTTATTGTACATTTATTGTACATTTATATACCAAAGATTCTACTTTCCAGTTGCTGATGTTACACTGTGGGGTTTTGCTGCTTGTTTGCGGCATAGTCTCATTGTATAGCGCAGAGGTCCCCAACCTTTCAAACCTTGAGTGCCACATTCAGTTCTGAGAGAGAGTCGTGAGCCACATCCTTCTCCTGTTTCCTTCACAGTATTGACACCTAGAGCCCCCATTTACTGGTATAATAACAACCACAGCTATTCCCCATAAATCACAATGAAGTGGTATACAGAGATCCAGGGGTTCCTGCCTTACCCCCATCCAGATCTGCTACTCACAAAAGTCACTACCTGAAGACCTGCTCTACACAGTTATTTGCTAGAGGTGGTGTTCAGGCACCAATCTAGCAGACAGCCGCGAGCCATACATTATGGGCTCGTGAGCCACATGTGGCTCCTGAGCTACAGGTTGGAAACCACTGCTGGTATAGAGGGTTTAAGAAGAAATTATTATATTCTGAATCATAATATGGCTTCAGAGTAGTTCTTCATCCGAAATCGAGACATTCATTAATACTGACAACATTAATAAAGGGCTGGCTGAAGTACGATACGCCAAATTCATCAAGAGGTGGAGGTCACTTAATGAATTTGGTGCATCTTTGCTGTGGCGCACGCCTTACCAAAACTGCTACTCTAGTCAGAGACTATTTCTGGTGTTAGAAATGGCATCAATTTTAATTATTTTGCTGGGCAGGTGTTGGCAATGCCCCGACTCCTTCCAGCTACATTCAAAAGTTGCTACAGTTTTCAGCAGCTCCACGCTGCAGAAACATTTAGCATCTTTTCAAATTTGTTTTACGCCAGAAGAATTTTTGGATTACTCAGTTTAATAGGAACCTTGATTATTAGATATGCACAAGTCCAGGTGTATGTTCACATGGATAGCAGCAAATATTAGTTTTCTTACATTTTAGAATAGAGCAAATTGGTCTTGATTGGCTACTAGCTCTTTGATGTTCTAATGTTTGAGTATCCACTTGCCAGAAAGGTGACGTAATGTTTTTGATCTAAGTACCGGAACTTTTGAATTACCTCCCTCTCATTAACGCTGAACTATTTACTCACATTATCATATGAAAATGGATTTGTTCCATGTCAATTTGACATCATGTACAATTCTCCAGTGAGGATAGTTGCTAAGTAATTAGTGAGGTTGTAATAAGCATTCCTCTAATTGCACGAGAGGGAGCCAGATTTCATTTTCTTGGAATTCTGGGAATACAATACTTACAGAATATTTGGCCCACAGCATTCATTTTAGTGACTAGATTTACTAATGTATGTTTATAATGGATATTAAGAATTTAGGATTATAGTAAATTTGATACAGTCCAAAATTACAAATGTAAACTGTACTGTGCTGCACATGGATATAACTTACCACTTTATAAAACCGGATGAGGACTGCAGTAGATATATGGTCGGTGAGCTATTCTTGGACAAGTACTAACCTATGTTTTATCGGATAGCACTTTGACCAATGATATATAGTCAGGCAGTGCAAATCGCAGCTGAGATTTGACTCACAAATTGGATGTCACTCACCCATTCTAGTCTCTAGGTGCGTTGAAAACATCGGACTGTACTCGGATGACATCTGAAAGCAGTCTGATTTCTTCGGATTCATTCAATGGAGAAGATGGAGACATTATGTTCTACATCTTTCTCCTCACAGTGTGATCTGATTCACTCATCCGAGAGAATCAAAACACACTAAGCTGATACTCAGATCACTTAGAGTTTGATCAGTGAGTCATTTACATTATCGACTCGATTCTCTTGGATGAGCGAGTCTATAGTGGTGTGACCAAATCCTTCAAGTCAAACTCCAACCAATGGACAAGAAATGTAAAATTGTGTGGTGCTGGAGGAAAAGTGAAGACCAACTGAACAACTACATATGTGGAACATATGGATTGTGATTTGATCCTACTCTCTGTAGCACAATAGTAATAAATAGTAAATCTCGTATATCACAGAAACACAATACTCAGTTTACGGTATAGGCAGCCCAGTGGCTGAGTGTTACCACTGTAGATTTGGAGCACTGGGATCTTAAGCTCAAATCCCTCAAGGAATTTGTACAGTATGTTCTCCACATGTTTGTGTGGGGGATCTTTGATCTCCTCCCACACTCCAAAGTCATATTGATAGTGAATGTACATTCTGAGCCCCAATGGGGACAGGAATGATGTCTGTAAAGCACCATGGACTTCTTGGTGCTTTATAAGCCAGTGAAATAAATGAATATACTGCAAAATAGAAATATATTGGCCATATAGACGTTTTCAGGTAGTACACCTCACACAGATCACAGCATTTTCCATTTGAGTCAGCGGGATGTTTTATCATTTTACTGTAAAGAATGGAGATCTGATTTTGCCCATCCTACATAATGAGGATGATTGCAAGAATGGACAGAAAAGTGAAGTTGTCCATAGGAAACGTAAAAGCATAAATATCTGTTGGAAAATAACAGATGTCGTGTAAGTTTTTGGAGTACCTTCCCTTTTGAAAAGGCAGTTATCAGCCGCATAGCAGCGAAACGTCTCCACATGAGAAAGGTATAAATTACTGAGGAAGAGAGTCATTGGTATGAATATGCTGCTTGTATAATGACTTTTCCATTATGATATGAGCAGCAGCTCTGCAGAACAGAGGAATGGCAGGGATGCTCCGTAGTCTTTTAGAGCGACAGAATGAAACAGCAGGAGAATTTGGGGAGTTTCCGAGCTCCAAAAGATCCCACTGTCTGGTCCGGTTATAATCTGCGTCTCTTGTGCAGCACATGCTATTGTAGACTGAACTCAGAATAAAATTACAGCTATCAAAGGCAATTTACATTGCAAAATATTTCTCTCCAGCTCTCATTTGCTGACCTCTGGCTGCTTGTTACTGCTTATTTACTGCCTGCATTCTTTCTAAAAGGATCGCAGCTCCAACACTGCCATTAGTCAGAATGGATATACTCACTGATTGGGACATTTTTGTCGTGTAATTTCTGATATGGACGTCCAAAATAGCATCACTGTTGAGAATAGATAGCATCATTAAGTGAATATTCTACTTTCATCGCACAATAGAATGGTTGGTGACGAGCTCTTCGCAGCATTCGATCTGTATCAGTACTGATAACAGTATATGCTGTATGTACACTTTCAATATAGTAAAACCTGTGGCACTTCTAGAACCGTTCATGTAATGCTGTGAGGAGTCTTTTTAATGCTTCCCTTTGTGTTTTGTTTTCTTTTTGATTTTAGTATATGACCCATTCTGTAATACAGATAATAAGATTGCACTGACAATACACTTCATCGGCCATCAGATCTTAAAGGGAATCTGTCACCAGATTTTTGCTCCCACATCTGAGAACAGCATAATGTAGAGACAAAGACCCTGCTTCCAGTGATGTGTCACTTACTGAGCTGTTTGCTGTCATTTTGATAAAATGAATGTTTTCTCTACTGCAGATCTAGCAGTTATACAGAGCTCATGAATATGCTGAGCTACCTGGCAGCACGCCGAGTACTCCTCTCATCATAATCTCCTGCTAATCAGTGATTTTATCAAAACTACACTAAGCAGCCCAGTAAGTGACACATCGCTGGAATCAGGGTCCCTGTCTCTACATTCTGCTGCTTTCAGATTAGCTGGCAAAAACCTGGTGACATACTCCCTTTAATTTATCTAGCTCTGGAAGCTTTTTTTTGCACCCTCCATTATCATTCCCCCTGTATTTATAAACTGCCTTTATGTGTATTTAGTAGTACTGTGAAGAAAGATTTCCTTAATAAAAAAAAAAAAATTACATATATATATATATATATATATATATATATATATACAGTACAGACCAAAAGTTTGGACACACCTTCTCATTCAATGAGTTTTCCTTATTTTCATGACTCTGAAAATTGTAGATTCGCATTGAAGGCATCAAAACTATTAATTAAAACATGTGGAATGAAATACTTAAAAGAGTGTTGTGAAACAACTGAAATATGTCTTATATTCTAGGTTCTTCAAAGTATCCACCTTTTGCTTTCATTACTACTTTGCACACTCTTGGCATTCTCTTGATGAGCTTCAAGAGGTAGTCACCGGAAATGGTTTTCCAACAGTCTTGAAGGAGTTCCCAGAGATGCTTAGCACTTGTTGGCCCTTTTGCCTTCACTCTGCGGTCCAGCTCACACCAAACCATCTCAATTGGGTTCAGGTCTGGTGACTGTGGAGGCCAGGTCATCTGGCGTAGCACCCCATCACTCTCCTTCCTAGTCAAATAGCCCTTACACAGCCTGGAGGTGTGTTTGTGGTCAATTCCCTGTTGAAAAATAAATGATGGTCCAACTAAACACAAACTGGATGGAATAGCACATGCTGGTTCTGTATGCCTTCAATTTTGAATAAATCCTCAACAGTGTCACCAGCAAAGCACCCCCACACCATCACACCTCCTCCATGCTTCATGGTGGGAACCAGCTATGTATAGTCCATCCGTTCACCTTTTCTACAAAGACACGGTGGTTGGATCCAAAGATCTGAAATTTGGACTCATCAGACCAAAGCACAGATTTCCACTGGTCTAATGTCAATTCCTTGGGTTCTTTAGCCCAAACAAGTCTTTTCTGCTTGTTGCCTGTCCTTAGCAGTGGTTTCCTAGCAGCTATTGTACCATGAAGGGCGGCTGCACAAAGTCTCCTCTTAACAGTTGTTCTAGAGATGAGAAGGTGTGTCCAAACTTTTGGGCTGTACTGTGTGTGTGTGTGTGTGTATGTATATATATATATATATATATATATATATATACACATATATATATATATATATATATATATATATATATATATATATATATATATATATATATATATATATATATATATACACATACAGTTTTGCTCAAAAGTTTACATACCCTGGCAGAATTTTTGCTTTCTTGGCCTTTTTTCAGAGAATGTGATGCTAACACAAAATCTTTTTTTCCACTCATGGGTAGTGGTTGGGTGAAGACATTTATTGTCAAACTACGGTGTATTCTCTTTTTAAATCATAATGACAACCAAAAACATCAAAATGACACTGATCAAAAATTCACATACTCTAGTTCTTCATACCATGTATTGCCTCCTGTAACATCAATGACAGATTGAACTCTTTTGTGGTAGTTGTGGATAAGGCTCTTTGTTTTCTCAGATGGTAAAGCTGCCCATTATTCTTGGCAAAAAGCCTCCAGTTCCAGTAAATTCCTAGGTTTTTTTGCATGAACTGCACGCTTGAGTTTCCCCAGAGTGGCTCGATGATATTGAGGTCAAGAGAAGAGGTCAACTCCAGAACCTTCACTTTGTTCTGCTGTAGCCAATAACAGGACAACTTGGCCTTATGTTTTGGATTGTTGTCATGTTGGAACGTCCAAATACGTCCCATGCGCAGCCTCTGGGCTGATGAGTGCAAATTTGCCTCCAGTATTTGCTGATAACGTGCTGCATTCATCTTTCCTTCAACTTTGACCAAGTTTCCTGTGCCTTTGTAGCTCACATATCCCCACATCATCAGCGATCCACCTCTGTGCTTTACAGTAGGAATGGTATTCCTTTTATCATAGCCCTTGTTGATACCTCTCCAAATGTAACATTTATGGTTGCTGCCAAAAAGATTGATTTTGGTCTCATCACTCCAAATTACCTTGTTCCAGAAGTTTGGAGGCTTGTCTCTGTGCTGTTTGGCATATTTTAGGCGAGATTCTTTGTGGCAATTGCACAGTAATTACTTTCTTCTAGCGACTCGACCATGCACCCCATTTTTCTTTAAGTGCCTCATTATTGTGCAACTTGAAACAGCCACACGGCTAGTTTTCAAGTGAGTCCTGTATTTCAGCTGATGTTATTTGTTGGTTTTTCTTTGCATCCCAAACAATTTTCCTGGCAGTTTTGGCCGAAGTTTTTGTTGGTCTACCTGATCATGGTTTGGTTTTTACAGAGCCCCTGGTTTTCCATTTGTTAATCACAGTTTGAACACTGCTGACTGGCATTATCAAATCCTTGGATATCTTTTTGCTTCCCTTTCCTATTTTATACAGTTCAACTATCTTTTCCTTTTATCTGTTGACAATTCTTTTGCTTGCTTTCCCCATGACTCACAATCCAGAAATGTCAGTGGCTGGATGAAAGATGCAAGAGTGTGTTTGCATCCCAGAAACTCACTTAGCTTTTATGCACACACTGATTACAAGCAAACAGGTCACATCACAGGATGTTACCTTTATTAGCCATTCAAACCCATTTGTGTCAACTTCTGTGCATGTTATCAGGCCAAAATCACCATAGTATGTGAACTTTTGATCTGGCTCATTTGCATATTTTTGGTTGTCATTCTGATTTTAAAAGAGAAAACGCAGTAGTTTGCCAAAAATGGCGTCACCCAACCATAAACCATGAGTGGAAAAAAAGATTTTGTGTTATCATTCATATTCTCTGGTATAACCTGGTGCTTTTGTTTCAGAGCCGTGCAGATGTTACTACCAAGCAGTCCAGTGTGCTTACAGTGTTTGGCCACTACCTTTTTATTGCTGGTCTATCCTGAGAATAGACCACTAATATCTAATCTGTGAGATGCATAGCCAGCACCCATGTCGATCAACTGCATCTTTCCTGAACAGTTAAGGCTGCTTTACACCAGACAATCTATCGTGCGATAGATCGTCGGGGTCACGGTTTTTGTGACGCACATCCGGCATCGCTGGCAATGCCGGCCTGTGTGACACCTCCTAGCGACGCAGTATCGCTCACAAATCGTGAGTCGTGTACTGCTCGCTAGGGTCCATAATATCGTTTAATTTAGTTGTTCATCGTTTCCGGGGTAGCACACGTCGCTCCGTGTGACACCCCGGGAACGATGAACAGCAGCTCACCTGCGTCACGCGGCCGCCGCTGGCTATGTGAAGGAAGGTGGTGGGCGGGATGTTTACGTCCCGCTCATCTCCGCCCCTCCGCTTCCATTGGCCGGCGGCCGTGTGACGTCGCTGTGACGCCGAACGTCCCTCCCACTCCAGGAAGTGGACGTTCGCCGCCCACAGCGAGGTCGCACGAGAGGTAAGTATGTGTGACGGGGGTTACTGACTTTGTGCGACACGGGCAGTGATTTGCCCGTGACGCAAAAAGGACGGTGGCGGGTACGATCGATTGTGAAATTGCACAATCGGTCGTACCGTGTAAAGCAGCCTTGACTCAGGAAATTGTTGATGGCTTAAAAAAAAGGCTTAGCTAACGTCTTAGACCAAAATTATATCAGTGTTTATGCAAATGCATCTGTCTAGAAGTCTTGTTCGCAATGTTAATCCGGTTTGAGCAACACTAATGGAGGTCAATAGGGAACTGAAGCATTTTTCTGGAAGATCTTCCAGAAAAATGCTTGAGTTCCCCACTAACTTCCATTATACTCGATATACGAGTCAAGGCCATCTGAGCGTCCGACTGCTTGTTATGAGTACAGAGCGCCCGAGCATGGTAGTGCTCACTCATCCCTACTTACATCCCTTTCCTTCCTTCATATTACATCTCTCGGTTGACCTTGATGGGCATATGTCTTTTTTCGACTTTGCTTTTGATTATGTAATATAAGGACGACTAATGGCAAATCATCTGAAAAATGTCATCGCTTTTACATTCTTACTTGCAATGTGTTTTTATATTACCTTTTCAATGTGAAAGTGGCCCTGTTCTATACACCTGGTCAAAATTAAATGGACCCAATTTGGGCTTTTGACATTTTCATTTCTGGAAAGGTTACAATCCACTCCTGCCTTTGCCAGATTACAGTCTCAGGATTGAACATTGTTTTTCCTTAGTTTTCAGAAAGACGGTCACATTTTTATGTTTTACACAACTGTACCGGTAAGTTCTGTATGCCTATAAAAATTATTAACGCAAAATTTCAATCAATAATTCAATTCAAAAACGCCATTTATTTGCTGAGCTGTTCTTACAAGGAGAATTATTATTAGAAAAGCTGTTTTTTAATGCCTAAGTCAGCATGATTTATTGAGCTGCATCATTCATAGACAAATTCAACTATATTTCTCAGTTTGATTTTGTTAGTCGCCATTGTAAAAGTTACAAATCATGTTTTACAAGCTCTTTGTTTTTTTTATCCCACATTTAATTTATAAAGTATATCACAAAAGTGAGTACACATTTTTGAAAAATGTTTTATTATATCATTTCATCGGACAGCACTGAAGATAGGACACTTTGATACATTATGAAGTCATCAGTGTACAGCTTGTATAACAGTGTAAATTTGGTGTGACTTCTAAATAACTCAACAAACTGCCATTAATGTCAAAACAGCTGGCAACAAAAGTGAGTACACCCCTAAGTGAAAATGGCCAAATTGTGCCCAATTAGGCATTTTCCTTCCCCCATGTCATGTCACTCATTACAAGTTCTCAGATATGAATGGGGAGCAGCTGTGTTAAATTTAGTGTTCAACATGGCTCCTCATGTTAAAGAATTTTCTGAGGATCTGAAAAAATAATTTGGTGCTCTACATAAAGATGGCCTAGGCTATAAGAAGATTGCCAACACCCTTAAACTGAGCTGCAGCACAGTGGCCAATACCATACAGTGATTTAACAAGACAGGTTCCACTCGAATCAGGCCTCGCCATGGTCATCCAAAGAAATTGAGTGCACGTACTCAGCGTCATATTCAGAGGTTGTGTTTACAAAATTGACATATAAGTACTGCCAGCATTGCTGCAGAGGTTAAAGGGGTAAGGGTCAGCCGGCTGTCATTGTTCAGACTATGCACCACACACTGCGTCAAATTGGTCTGCATGGCTGTAGTCCCAGAAGGAAGCCTCTTCTAAAGGTGATGCACAAGAAAGACTGCAAACAGTTTGCTGAAAGTAAGCAGACTAAAGACATGGTATACTGGAACTGTGTCCTGTAGTTTGATGAGACTAAGATAATCTTATTTGGTTCAGATGGTGTCAAGCGTGTGTGATAGGAACCAGGTGAGGAGTTCAAAGACAAGCATGTTTTGACTACAGTCAAGCATGGTGGTGGAAGTGGTATGGTTTGGGGCTGCAAGATTGCTGCCAGCTGTGAGCACCTACGGTTCATTGAGGGAACCATGAACACCAATGACATACTGAAGCAGAGCATGATCCTCTCCATTTGGAAACTGGGCCATAGCACGTTATTCCAACATGATAACGACCCCAAACACACCTCCAAGACGACCACCGCCTTGCTAAAGAAACTGAGGATGAATTTACTGGACTGGCTAAGCATGTTTCCATACCTAAACCTTATAGAGCATCTGTGGGGCATCCTCAAATGCAAGATGAAGGAGCGCAAGGTCTCCAATATCCACCAGGTCCGTGATTTTGTCATGGAGGAGTGGATGAGGATTCCAGCGGCAACCCGTGAAGCTCTAGTGAACTCCATGCCCAAGAGAGTTAAGGCAGTGCTTGAAAATAATGGTGGCCACACAAGGTATTGACACTTTGGCCACAATTTGGCCATGTTCACTTAGGGTTGTATTCTCTTTGGTGGCAGCGGTTGAGACATGTAACTATGTGTTGAGTTATTTAGAGGGCATACCAAATATACACTGTTGTACAAGCTGTACACTGACTACTTTACATTGAATCAATGTGTTATATCTTCAGTGTTGTCCCATGAGAAGATACAATAAAATATTTACAAAAATGTGACGAGTGTACTCACTTTTGTGATATACTATACATAAGATTATGCATTAGGCAGATTATTGATGACAGGGACCTTTGGGAAAGCATCTCATTTAAAGCACCACTATATTTTTTTTCGCCGCTGGAGTGGTTGGTACTTTTAATTCAAGATGCCTGCACCAGTTTTATTCTCACCCTGTTTTCACCTTTTATTGGCGCCACTCCCATCGGTCTCCAGCAGTTTATGACCTGCCAAATGGCTACCCTATTTCATGGAGTGCGCTGGCGGTCATTCATCAATGCAAGTCTATGAGAACCTTGTTCTGGCTCCCATAGATTTGCATTGAGAGCTTGTCATGTAACTTCTGACCTCCGGTCAGTCAGAAGTTGTGATTGTGGAAACACAAGGGTCAGTTGGTGCTCTTGTCCGCTGGACTGGCTGTCTTCAAAAAGACCGCATGGACCAGGGCTCATCCCACTAACTGCTCACACGCCTTCCCTGTGGGCAAAACACTACTCAGAAAACACAGTATGAGGGAACCACATATTGGTAAGACTTTATTAGTTCACCAACAGGCAAAAACTTATTCATTCCCAGCAAGAACACTAGATGGTACCAGTGACATAGTCTCACCCTTCCGCTGGCCAGGGATTAGAATCTTCGTGACTTGTGGGCTTCCAGGGACAACTGTCCCAGTTTAGTAGCACTCAGCTTTTGGTGGGCACCCATTGAGAACAGATAGCTTAAGAAGCTGAGTGAGTACAGCAAGATACGTAGCCAGGTGACTGTGTAGTCCCAACCTGGGTTCTCCAAGCGAATTTGTGAGCTCAGTGCTGAGCAGTAAAGCAGTACTGTGAACCTTCAGCTGAAGCTGTGGATCCTGGGCTGAAATCCTGTAGAATGAATCTTAAAGCAGTTCTGTGTTCCACCATAGTTCGAACTGTAGCTCCTCAGCTGGGGTCAAGTAGAATCTATCCCTGGGAACAGAAGCAGGGTTAATTTTTACCACTCAATTCTCTGACAGGATTGGTGGAGATGACTGCTCTCTCATTGGTCGAAAGTTCAATCGGACTGCATAGCATAGTTTTCCTAGGAATTATGTAGTCAGATGGGCTGAAGGAATACACTGTTACAGACAATAGGGCTCCGATCATTCTGGTAAGAGACAATGACTAACTTCTCTTGATTTATCTAACAAAGGCCCCTTTTGTCTGGCTTAATTCAGAACAGTTTGACCCCCACAAAAGTTTCCAAATCCTGAGTCGTCAGTGATTACACGATTACGCCATGGGACCGGAGCAGCGTTGATAAAAGGTGAAGCCTCTGGAGGGTGAGTATGAGGATCGGGGCATAGACCTTAGTTTAAAAGCACCATTCCAGCACTGGAAAAAAACGCTGACATGCTGCTTTAAAGCTGCATTCTCACATCCCTATAACACATCATGGTGCTATCTGATTTATTATCAGACAGCACTTGGACCCATAAAGTACAGTATAATGGATGTAGTAACACATCCATTAAAATTACTCATCCGAGAGTAAGATCACTGTGACTTATAGCATGTTATATTCTGATCTGATTTTGTGTATTAGACTCAGAGATTAAAGGGGGTTGCTTGAACTAACAGTGAATTTCATACTGTGTATCTATTTAATTTACTAATCTAACCACTTTAATAGACTTCAAACTATGTACTCTAATGTACTTTAACTAAAAATGTTTCTATTTATTCTAACTTCCTGTTTGTTTTTTTCTTACTTCCGATGATGATTCATAAGAGTCTCACAGCATGCTGTGAGACTCTTAGGAATCATCATCGGAAGTAAGAAAAAAACAAACAGGAAGTTGGAATGTGTATTTTTAAATGAAATGTTATCAGGTGGCTGGGGCTGCTGTCACCTTCACTACTTCCTTTTCCTGCCTGGTACGAAGCGTCTATGGGGTCTGTGCTGCAGTAACTTACCACAGCATCTGTCACCGCCATTCTTTAATGACATCCTGTTTCAGAAGTGATGATCTACGAGTCGAAGTGACTGCAGCTTCTATCATGCCACCACACTTTTTTCCATCCCAACCACACTGCATGTGCAGGCTACATTGCCACACTGCTTCTGTCCCCGCCACCTCGTTCATTAAAACAATATGTCATCAGGGAGTGGTGAAAGAAGCAGGGTGAGTGGCAGCAGCTCCATCTTACAACCTCTGACACTGCCCTGAACTGGAATGTCTGTTGGAAAACAAATTGCAGCATTCACCATTCTTTTCCAGATTTCGTGAGAGCTTCAACCATGTAAAGAGGTTGTTTATTACTGATTTTTTTTTACATAAATGTTGCTACTATGTACTTCTCAAAACATCCATTATCTTATTTTAGCAATATTACCTTTTATCATGCTCCAGCAGCACATCCTCATTGCTGAATACAGCTCTAATTTAATTAATCGACAAGTTCCTCTTTCCTGACTTCCTGTCTTCTATTACTACAAGTGCCATCATGCATTGCAGTGGCCTGTAAGCCAGCAGCTATCACACCAACCCAATACTCTAACCAAACCCCTCCCTTTCCTCCTTCCTCTATCTTCAACCTATTGCAACTTTTGATACAGTGTAAGCACTGTCATGCGTGCCCACTTGCAATGACATCAGTTGCCGGCATATTTGCTGCTCTCCATGCCTATTATTATGGGTGTGGGGAGCAGTGAATATTAATTTCCTTAAACAACGGGCACAAGTGATCACCCAGCAGTTACAGTAAACCTGCGTCTGGGTGATCATGTATGCCCGCTGTTTAAGGAAATAAATGTTCACATCTCCCTATGCCCATAATCCTGCTCATCTCTTGGTGCCGGGTTCAGTGCAAAGGTGAGCGAGATTATGGGCATGGAGACTAGTGAATATTAGTTTCTTGAAACAGCAGGCACACGTATTCTTCCCTGCGTCGGCTCCTGCCTTTTGTGACCCCCTCACCGCAATTTGCAGTGCAGGCACTCGATAGGTCTGTGTGCTGCAGTGCATTTCAGCTCGATGAGTACCCACAGATACACATCCAGCTAAAGCAGGCACTGGGGTCAGCGTACCCCTGTGCTTTCCATTCTTAGGCTGTACTATTCAGTGAAATACTGCCCACAGCACAGTCAATCAGATTAAGGGATTGCATAATAGGGTGATGTCTTGTCAACTTCTAGAGCACGGACGTTGACGTGACATCACCGGATATCAGTGGCTACGGCAGCCGGAGTTCACATGACCGGCACTTAGCTACATAGATAGCGCTCAGTGGAAAAATTCAGAAGATATTTAATGATACAATTAATTTATTGATCACAGTTGATGTGCACAATATTTAAAGTAGTGGCCAACCTCTTTAAGTATATGGGTGCACAAAAATGAATGAGTCCCACACAGATTATTTATATTGCAGCAGATTTGTATGGATATATTACAATTCTTAACATAGTAAACTTTATTTGGTCTTGTACAATTTATTAACTGCTGATGTAAACTTACTGAAAATGATAAAATGAGATAGTACGTACATAAATGATTGTGTACCTTCATGTACCAGTCATAGGTTCCAATCCAAATCCATCTTTTACCAACATTTCAGCTGATGATTACACATATGTAATGTGGGCTGAATTACTTATACCTGGTAATTTAGTGACTTGACTCCTTTCCTGGTTTATTCAGAGGTGTTACCAAGTAGTATTCATCATACACTTTATCTATAAACTTGGTCCTACAGTTGAAATAGCCAATTGTGAAGTAGTGTAGTAGTCAGTAAAGGTGATTCTGGCATTGTCTAACTTATTTGACTATTGTTCATTATGTGTAAGGTATTTAGTAGTAAAATACGCAAAATAAATGCTCCCCTCAAGTAGTGAGAATAATGGCGGCAGTACCATCTATTCGTATCTGCCTTTTAAGCCAATGATACTCCCAAAATAGAGTTATGGCTATGGATATCAGCCGAAATAGATGCACCTGGACAGCAGACAGCAAAACGTGTACATTTTGCATATATGTTTACTCTCACACCTGGTTTTGACGTTTTTATCTGCCTTGCATTTCAATTTTCAAGGCAATAAAATTCAAATGCCTTCCACGTCATAATTCTTCACTATTGGCTATATTAGAGCCATATATTGTCTGTCACAAAAACTTTTTAGCAGTTCAATGAAAATGCTTAAATGTTTCTCACACGTCTTTATCATGAGTAATTTGCTGTGAAGTCCCTTTACGCAGTCAGTTTTTTCAAGTATGAATCTATTCAATCTAGAAAATATGAGATGATTTTCACAAATAACAAAAATTATATTTTTTTAGAATAATTATTACATTGCCCATTTAGATCAAATGCTAAGTGTCACGTTCCATCTTGGAGCTACCTTAAACCATATATTAGGGAAATGCACTTCCAGTATCTTTTACTGGAAGTGATTTTACGTAAAGAAAAATTGGGTTTCTGTAGTAGGAGCTTTTAGTGGCAGAATGTAAATGGAGAGAAATGAAAGGTTGTTGCAAAGTCCTGGAGACCATTGAGAAAACCGCTGTGTGTTCTTTGTTCACAGAAGACTGGCCCCATAAATGGTACCTGCATTTTGCTGACATTGTCAGAAGATTAACGATGGGAATTAGAATCCCCTGCAGTTGCCCTACTCTATTACCTAAATCTCTCCTACTTCGGAAGTCGTTCACGTAGCGCATATACAAGGAGCTACTGAGAATGGAATTGCCTAATATATTAAAAGGGATTTTCTACCTGGAGCATTTTATCTAACATTGGAACATTTGTGAGTTGTGAGGTTCTGTGTAGTCAAACATCCACCAAAAACAAGAACGAGGTTCCTGTATTCCCCATTGTCTAAAATCAAGTAAGAAATAATTTGTTGCAGATTACTTAGGCATTTGCTCTTTGCATCTGCTGCTGCTGATGTTAGGCCAACTCATCATTAGCAAAGCTTTACTTTATAGGTTATTCCCAAAACATTAATGTAGGCATGGTTAGTTTGAAAATAACAAACAGAGAAATACTCACCTTTCAGCAGCCCAGCAGACCTCACACAAGTCGCTCTGGAGGTCTTCCCTGGCTCCGCAAGCAGTGTTTGCTTTGTTCGGAAGTCACAGCACTTCTGCAGCTTGTGATTGGTTGCAGCAGTTAGATAGCTAAAAGAGCGCATCATCGGGGAATCATCTAATAATACGCTCTTCTAGTCACCTGACCGCTGCATCCAATCTTAAGGCCACTTTACACGCAACAACATCGCTAACGAGATGTCGTTGGGGGTCACGGAATTCATGACGCACATCCGGCCTCGTAAGCGACGTCGTTGCGTGTGAAACATACGAGCAACCGCTAATGATCAAAAATACTCACTATATCGTTGATCGTTGACAGTTTTTCTAATCTTAAATATCGTTGCTGTTGCAGGACGCAGGTTGTTCGTCGTTCCTGCGGCAGCACACATCGCTATGTGTGACACCGCAGGAACGAGGAACAACATAGTACATGCGGCCGCCGGAAATGAGGAAGGAAGGAGGTGGGCGGGATGTTACAGCCGCTCATCTCCACCCCTCCGCTTCTATTGGGCGGTCGCTTAGTGGCACCGCTGTGACGCCGCACGAACCGCCCCCTTAGAAAGGAGGCGGTTCGCCGACCACAGCGACGTCGCTAGGCAGGTAAGTACATGTGACGGATCCTAGCGATGTTGTGCGCCACGGCTGATTTGCCCCTGACGCACAACCGACGGGGGCGGGTGTTTTCACCAGCGACATCGCTAGCGATGTCGCTGTGTGTAAAGTGGCCTTTAGGCTGCATTGGTGCTAAGTAAAAGCATTTTGTCATCTAATAAATCAACATTTTGGGAATAACCCTTTAAAGACATACGGTAATTATTTTTTCCCTTGCTTTTACTGATTAATCCGATTGTTGCATATAGTAATTAAATAATAATGTTTTATTTAGCTGTGACAGGGGCGAACATTGGGAATGAGAAGGGAATGTCCAAGTAGTGGACAACACCTTTAATAAGATAGCACTACAGTAGTGCACTTTTCACTTGTTTCCTTTTTAAAAACCACCTCCAGTCATTATTTTTTTAACTAAACCTATGTAAATATGTGGATAATTTAAGTGTATAAGTATATTTATTGTTTACCTTCTTCTAAGGTTGAGTAAAAGATTTTTGCAGGCATTCACAACTGTCATGGCCACATAATTTTCTGGGGAATTTTCAGATTGGTGCACTCTGCCTACTAACTTCTTTGAAACCTGTGATCAGCGCAGGATGACTCGGGCATAGATTCACAAACTTGTAGTTCACAGGCAGGCTAGCAAGAGTTAATTTCTTCTAGATTGCTTGTGAATCTTCTTCAATCACATTCTATAGGAGAGCCCGTCACATTCACTCCACTCCTATATATGCTTGATGAACTCTTGTATTAGTGCCAGCTGTAGCTTGATTAGCCTAGAGAGATAGATTTAGCCAGGCTTACTGGGAATTGTGATATTATTGTTGTGTGCGGTTGTGGTATAAACCCTTGTTTTCCTTTTGTTTCTACCTTACTTTACTTGCTTTTCTATTTAGTTTCTTACAGTTTAGTCTGCAGTGTAACTGAGTTTCTGTTCCCTCTGTCTGTGTTTCCATCGTACTCTTGCCCCTTGCTACCCTGAGGAAGAACAGATTAGCTTCGGTCTGGAGTATAGCTAAGCACAAGACTCAGGCATCTCCACCATTAGGGGTAACCCTGAGGTTAGGGGTAGAATACGTTTCCCTAGTGTGGGGGACAGTATAGGAACCCCTGTTCCTTATTATCCTGCAGTCAGATCATGACAGGTTTCCAGTGCTTTCCAATCCTCTTCTCACCGGCTCACACTGGGATCGATGTACATTATTAATGACCCAGGAGATCAGAATAAATGTCACATAAGTGAGAAGAGGACTGGAGCGGCACTGGAAACCATGGAAGATGGCAATCGCTAAGTGTGTTAATGCACTCAAACTACAGTACATACACATTTACACAGGTTTAGCTAATATGAAATGTTTGGGAGTTCTTCTTTACGTTGGTATCACTTGCCTGCCAGCTGAATACATGGGCAGAACACTTAGAATTCAAGATGCTCTCACAGACTTTTCACGCACTCTTGAGGTTGGCTTTGAAGTCACATTTGAGTTGGCAATATAGCTATTCTATTTCTAGGGTTTACTCGAAATTAAATTGGGATTGAACACGGCAGCCTCGACAATATTTGCCTGGGTACGTTCAGTGGCGGCTTTCACAAATATCCTTCCAAATACTTCTCCTAATCCCGGGATCTTCTGCCTCTCTCACCTCATTTTACAGCACACCTTTATTGTTTTCTCAAGGAGGATAGAAACCTCAGTGAATTGCTGTAGTGCTAAGTGTGGCTTTAGGGTTAGTGCACAGTAGTGCTGTTTATTGCTTTATGACACCATTGGTTTGGGCCGCTATAGACTTCAGTATTGACAAAGCAAGGAGTTTTTTAGATCACCGTGGTAATTTGTGTTCATCGGGACTATTGAAAATAACACTGATATGTATTATTTTTATGAGCTAAAAGAAAACTAAATGTGACATTGGAAAATTATGCTGTGGTTCTTTTTTCGTATATTTAGTTTTTAGAAATATTTTTTTTGCACTTTATTTTACTGCGGATCCTGGCTTCTCTGTTGCCCTAGATTTGAAGCATTCTGGCTATAGCAAAACAAATAATTTGTTTCTAATAATATTTTACAGCATTTTGTATGTTTATGGCTATTTTTACGCTTGCGGCATGCATAATGCTTCCACACAGTCCATAGTGAATTGGTGTAAAGATTGCTATAGCTTTCCCTCAGTGCCTCGGAAGCTATGTATAATAAGGAATAGTTACTGTAAAGTGATAGTAAAGGATGACCTCAGCACAGCCAGTCAGCAGGCCACTAAATCACCTTGCAGCTTGCTTCATTACTGGCTACAATTTGATGGATTACCTGTTTTATCTCAAAGATCCTCTACTGGGATATTTGATGACTATGATGAATGAGACTTGGAAATTTCAAAAAAGAACATATATATTTCCAAGCAAAATATATTATTGCAAAATATGATTTGTAATAAGACCGGATATTGCTCTATTTGCTTCACTGACTTGCATCATAACCTGGGCTATACTTTAAAGGGACGTTATCTAGACAAATTACTTAATGAAGTCCATGTTTTGTAGATCAACCTTTATCGAATTAAGTAAGGCTGATCACATGCTACACAGAGTGATGCTTCTGAATTCTATGTTTCAGCTTCTTATTCTACAATGTTCAACCATTATTCATCCTCCAGTCAGTGTCCTTACTAAGCTGCATGGCGGTGTGGCCACAATGCTTCCTAACAGACTATGTGACGTCTTCCTTAATGATCCGGTAGAGTGATCCTAAACCACTCATCCTGATGCTACAGAGAAATGTGCACATGTACAGCTAGAGACTTTTCTATCCCCTCACTGTACTTATACCTGCAGTATAATAGGGAGAAAACTGGAAGCTAAAAAATCAATGGCCACCATCCTGGCACAACCAGGGCAATGTGGAGCTTAAAGAGGTCAGAAGTCACTCCATGCCTGTATATAAGGATGAAATTGCAAAGTGTTTGTAAAAACACTATTTTTTGCTTAATTCCCAAGAATGGAGGTATTTTTAATTTTATTGGTTAGTGGCAGGAGCTTAACGATCGCGGTTGCAGAGGTCGTGACAGGGCTCCCAGGGTGCACATCTATCGGAAAAGCATTGCAGCACAAAGACCTGCTTGGTCCCTGCACTGTAATACAAGCTGCTGGCCAAACAGTGGCTGCCAGCTGACGTCCGTACCGTGACTGAGAACGGCACATAACAGTGACATCATGCGTCATGGCGCATACTTCAATATCAGCTGCCGGCCACTCTGCACTGGCTGCAAAGGACACCGGGAGACAAGGGAGCAGAGGGAAGGTGAGTAGAATGCTTTTTTTAAGATAGAACGGGGACATATATACTAGGATGGGGACTATATATACCAGGACACGGACCATATATACCAGGATAAGTGCCATGAATACCAGGATGAGGGTCATATATACCAGGATGAAGACCATATATATCAAGAGGGTGACCATATATACCATGTATAGCAGGATGGGGACATATATTCCAGGATAGAGACCATGTTTACCAGGATAATGACCATATATACCAGGAGAAGGACCATATGTACCAGGATGGGGTCCATATAAACCAGGATGAGGACCATATACATAAGAATAGGCCCAGGATGAGGACATATATTCCAGCATGGGGAACATATATACCAGGATGGGGGACCTATATAACACGATGGGAACATATATACTATGTATACCAGGATGAGAACATGTATACCAGGATGGGAGACATATGCCAGGAAAGGAGACATATATACCAGGATGGGGGACGTATAAGCCAGGATAGGGGACATTACTACATATTGAAAGGGGAGGAGGGGCAATTTGTATGACTTTATAAAATTTTATAACGCTGCAGAGACCCATACATCTGACCACCGTGTGGCAGGGAGGTCCAAATTTCACACCAGATCCCATCGCACTCTAGTTACGCCACTGGTAACTGGCCTTCACTGTAGTGCTTTAGCAGTGATTGATCTCCCAGGTCTCTGCTTACAGCATGAGAAAGCACAAAGCTTGGGCCACTGGTGCAACCATGCTGCTGGTCCGAACTGTCAATCAATTACGAGTGCCCTACTATTTCTCTTAATGATAAGCAACGCTCTATGTGTTGCTCTGCATGCTAATATTTAGATGGTGCACCATCCTCAAGTGCAATCTAGTAAATTACTGCATCTTAAGGGGGCTTTACACGCAGCGATATCGCTAGCGATATCGCTGGTGAAAGCACCCGCCCCCGTCGTTTGTGCGCCATGGGCAAATCGTTGCCCGTGGCGCACAATATCGTTAGGAGCCGTCACACGTACTTACCTGCCTAGCGACGTCGCTGTTGCCGGCGAACCACTTCCTTTCTAAGGGGGTGGTTAGTGCGGCGTCACAGCGGTGTCACTAAGCGGCTGCCCAATAAAAGAGGAGGGGCGGAGATGAGCGGCCGTAACATCCTGTCCACCTCCTTCCTTCCTCATTGCCGACGGCCGCAGGTAAGCTGTAGTTCGTCGTTCCCGAGGTGTCACACGTAGCGATGTGTGCTGCCTCGGGCACGACGAACAACCTCCGTCCTGCAACAATCAACGATTTTTTGAAAATGAACTACGTGTCAACGATCAACGATAAGGTAAGTATTTTTGGTCGTTAACGGCCGTTCGTTGGTGTCACACGCAACGACGTCGCTAACGATGCCGGATGAGTGTCAAGGAATCCGTGACCCCGGCGATATATCGTTAGATACGTCGTTTCGTGTAACGGGGCCTTTATTGTATGTTATCATTTTGTTTTCTCATATAGCTGCATGTTCCAGTCTTATGTGTCAGACTCCACATGCATGTTATTTCCTCCATGTAGGGAAAGTCATGTCATTATTAACCTTCACCCACAGTAAGAAAAAAAGGCATTGAGAGGTGATATCTTATGGGGACATAATAAAAATAGAAATAGTAAAATTCTTACCTTTCTGTTTAGTCTCGAAGCCTAATCATTCTCTGTATAGGACCATATTATGTGATGACTAGATAATACTTAAAATATATTTATCTATAATATTTAATGGAGAGTATTGGGTTACTTTATTCTGCTGCATGTCCCCAGCCCTAAATTCTATAACACATTCTGTTATTTAAGCTTCTTTGATAACTAAGCGGTAAATGATCTCATGGGATGTTTTTCTTCTGGGTAAGCTGGTTGGCACATGAAGAATAAATAAGGTTCAGAACTGGCCATGATCAGATGTAATATCATCACACACTAAGTCCTTTACACATGACCCAAAATGGAGTGAATGGGACGGTCAGGCCCATTCCAACCTGTATCGCCTGCCTGGATCCACAGACTCAGACGGGCTGTAATGGACAGGCTAGAGGAAAGCCACTCACCAAGCAGGACCCCCAGAACCCTGAAACCCTTTAATCCCTATATAGGGATTTGGAATTACACAGGGCCCTGAAGATCACTACCTGTGAAAGGCTGCAGTCCGAGAGAGTAGTCGTCAGGCAGCGGGAAACCAGGAATTGCAGCATAGGGACAGAATCGGCA
Source organism: Anomaloglossus baeobatrachus (assembly GCF_048569485.1). Taxonomy (NCBI): domain Eukaryota; kingdom Metazoa; phylum Chordata; class Amphibia; order Anura; family Aromobatidae; genus Anomaloglossus; species Anomaloglossus baeobatrachus. Next base: position 483,566,805 of record NC_134354.1, on the reverse strand, counting down.
GGTAAGGACGTAATCAGAAAACAAACAGTGGTCAAATCCGGATGGGGCAGCAAGGTACATAAACAGCAGGCAGGAGAGGTAGTCAGGAAACAAGCAGAGATCAGCACACAGGAATCACTATACAAATAACACAGGAACCAGGAATAGAACAATCTCTGGCAGTGGTCAGATGACAGGAGGGGGAATAAGAAGGGTGTGGTGTCTTCCCATTGGCTGCAGGTGAATGATGGCACCTTCAGCTGTAAGACACACGCCACCTACAGTCAGCCAGTGGTACTGCAGGTTCCAGGGAAACCCAGCCTATTGGATGAGCGGAGCCTGCGCTCAGCAGAGCCACGGGCACCGACTCCTCCCATCACCAGCACTATCCATGGCGGGAACACGGCGTCGCCTGGTGATCCGAGGAGAAGTCGCAGGAGCAGACTCTGGTGGGGACATGACACAACCTTACTACCTGGCCTAGAAAATACAATTATTAAAGACTCTTAAAATTCAGCTTTTATCTCTTCTGTATACAATTTATACCACGTTCCAGAAAATGTCATGATATTTGTTTAATCATTGATTTTATTATTGAATAAATACTTTCTAATATTGTGCTTTATTGGCTTAGATAGTCTATCTGTTATATAGTAATAACTTCATTGCGGCAGCTTTAGGATAGCTCATTTACCATACACACTGTTCAGCTTTCTTCTCCAGAGGACTAACATCTTGAATGTTAATACTAGAGTGGAGAAGCAGTGAAGGATTTCTGGCTGGCCTGCCAATGTGGGCCACATGGGAAGAAGCAAGGATTTAGTAAAAACTTCAGGCATGCAGATGAGATGCCTGCTGTTCTCAGCAGGTGGACCTGCCTGACCTGCTGTGCGCAACTGACACTGTGTGACCTTATGGGAAAAGGATCATTTCTCTGCAACTGTTACTGCTTCTAATCCCTCATTAACCCTTTAGCCCACCCCTCTTAGAGCACAGACCAGCCATGGCCCTCAGGTGCTGACGGCTGCAGCTGGAAATGCTAAGTAGCAGTTAATAGTATCCCCAGTTGGTATACATATATATATATGTCACATGTGTGTGTCACATCTGGTGAACAATCTTTACGAAGAGTTCTATATCAGAGTGTTTTTATTTATTATTATTATTATTATTTTGACAAAGGCAACATTTCACACACATCTAAATTTGCACTAATGCTAGGTTGACAAGAAATGATAATTGTTTTACAATATCAATTCCAATACACAACATTTAATTCCTATATTCAGAATTGGTAGCAAGTGTGTTATTGATGGGGTTCCACAGCTAGGACCCCACATTGAATAAATGAGGGTTACTTTCAGTTTATTATACTTCTGGGATGCGGGAGAGTATAAATGGTGCGGTGGTTAAACATGAGTGATCATGGGACTGACAGTCAACCAAACCCAGGATCCTAAAGGGAACCAGCCAGGAGGTTTCTCACATATAAAGTATAGGCAGTGCCATACTGGCGCTAGGATGATGAATCAAATCATCCCTTCAATTTAGATATTGGATCCTTGATTGCAGAAAAATCCTTTATCAAACCTTCAGAAATGTCATCATTGGTGCAGTGCCTTGAGCATTAAAGCTATGTGCGCACGTTGCGTAATTACATGCGTAACTGCATGCGTCCTGCGTCCCCTGCATAATCTATGAAGATTATGCAGGAACCGTGCGCACGTGGCGTCTTAGAGCGCAGCGCTTCGGCTGCTGCCCGAAGCGCGCGTTCTAAGAAGTGACATGTCACTTCTTCCGTGCGCTTTGCCGGCAGCTCCTGCTCTGTCTATGGGAGGAGCTGCAGGCAGAGCGCATGGAATCGGCTTTTTTTTTTTTTCACTACGGACATTTTCTGCAGCGATTTGAAGCGCACGTGTGCTCTTCAGATCGCTTCAGAAATTTCTGCAGTGACTGTACATAACGTGCGCACATAGCCTGAGGTGGGTCAGGTCTGGTGTAAATATTCCTTTCCTGTGTGCTTAGCCGGCGGGTATGTAAATTTCTCACCTTCGCTGCAGCCATTATAGTTATGGCCGGTACATGTGCAGTATAATCTTGAAATATTACAGGAACTCTTTAATAAAATGGCATTGGAGTCCGCAATCTCAGGCGCCATTTTATTGAATATACTGTCCTCCTGCTTCTGACTTGTTGAATGGTCATGCTGTGGGCAGTGCATGCACGCTCGCACCGTAGGAGCTCACAGTCACAATAGCCCACAGCACAAGTATTCGGCAAGTTAGAAGCAGGAGGACACTGTCTTTAATAAAATGGCGCTGGAGATAAGCAGTATGTGCATGCGCTTGCTCCGACATCATTTTATGAAAGAGATCCTGTAATGGTTGAAGAGTCTACTAGCATGCGCCAGCCATAACTATAAAGGCTCATGCGCACATTGCTTTTTGTTTTGCGTTTCTGCAGAGTTTTAAGCTGCAGCGTCACATTGTCAAAATTAATGCATTCTGCTTCCCCAGCAAAGTTTATGAGAATCATGCAAAATCCGTGCACACGATGCATTTTTAAACGCAGCGTTTTGATTGTCAAAAATTTGACAAAATCTCTGCGTTTAGAAAAGCAGCATGTCAATTCTTTTGTCCGTTTTGGCAGCGTTGTACACCCATTGAAATCAATGAGTTGTAGAAAATCGCTACCAAAATGCTAAGCAGTGCGTTTGCACTGCATTTTTGTTGCGATCCGCATGTTTATTTGACATAACAAATGCAGGTCTTTCGGTCTCTCTCTCTCGGTCGGTCTGTTGGTCGGTCTCTCTCTCTATCTCCCTCTCTGTCGATGTCGGTCTCTCCCTCCCACCCCCTCTCTGATACTCACCGATCCCTGATCACCAGCGCAGCGCTGCACGGCGTTCACACTGTGGCGGCTTCTCTTTTGAAAATGCCAGCCGCTCATTATTCTATCTCGTATTCCCTGCTTCCACTGCCCATTGGCGCCTATGATTGGTTGCCGTCAGACACGCCCCCACGCTGAGTGACAGCTGTCTCACTGCAACCAATCACAGCCGCCGGTGGGCGTGTCTATATCGTGTAGTAAAAAATAAATCATTAAAAAAAAAACAATGTGAGCCCCCCCCCAATTTTGATACCAGCCAGGGTAAAGCCACACGGCTGAAGGCAGGTATTCTCAGGATGGGGAGCTCCACGTTATGGGGAGCCCCCCATGTTAGCCAGCAGCCGCCCGGAATTGCCGTATCCATTAGATGCGACAGTCCTGGGACTCTACCCGGCTCATCCCGAATTGCCCTGGTGTGGTAGCAATCGGGGTAATAAGGAGTTAATGGCAGCAGCCCATAGCTGCCACTAAGTCCTAGGTTAATCATGGCAGGCATCTCCCCGAGATAACTTCCATGATTAACCTGTAAGTTAAAGAAAATAAACACACACATCCAAAAAATCCTTTATTTGGAGTAAAAGACAAAAAAACAACCTCTTTCACCACTTTATTAATCTCCAAATACCCCTCCAGGTCCGACGTAATCCACATGAGGTCCCACGACGCTTTCAGCTTTGCTACATGAAGGTGACAGCGAGCGGCCACAGACCACAACCGCTCTCTGTCAGCTCCACGCTGCAACTGAAGTGAGCTGCGCGATCAGCGATGACGTCACTCAGGTTACCCGCAGCCACCGCTCTCAGGTGGAGGACTCCAGCTGTTGCTGCGGGTCACCTGAGTGACTGCACCGCTGATCGCGCTGCTCACTTAAGTCACTTGAGATTTGCGATCACCGGTGAGTCCTTCACGTGTGACCGCAAATCAGGCTGCGACACAGAGAGAGAGAGCCGCCCGATGTCAGTGAACTCGGGTGAAGCTCTGACGTCACTGCTGCGGACTCCTGTGTCTTGGCACTGACCTCGGAGGTTCATCTGAGTTCATGACAGCACACAGAGACAGAGCCGCGGGATGACAATGAAGTCGGTGAAGTTCATCTGAGTTCATTCTCATCGCCCGACTCTGTCTGTGTCTGCTGTCAGCGGGCATGTAGCAGAGCTGAATTGCCGGGGGACCGCACTGACAAAAATGCATCGAAAACGCATGTAAACTGCATGCAAAATGCATCCAAAATACATGCGTTGGGTTGGATGCATTCTTTTTGTCAAACACAGCGTCAAGTCTGACAGAGGGTGCATTTATTTTTGCACTGGTCAACATGCACATGAGCCCTAATGGCGGCAACAGAGGGAACAAATTTACACACACAGGGAGAAATATGCACACAAGACCCAATCCACATAGTACCGCTCCGATGCTCAAGCCACTGCACCAATTATGTCATTTCTGGGGTTTTGATACTGGGGCTTTGATAAAGGATCTTTCTGCAGTAAAGCATTCAGTTTCTAAACTAAAGGTATGATTTGAATCACCATCCTAGCAACATTATGGCACTGCCTGTACTTTGCACTAAACCTGTTGGTTGGTTGGCTTTAAACTGTAGCCACAGTGCACATTCTTGGCTACATCTCAACTCAAAATCCTGGAGGTTGGGCAATATGGATGATAAGCAAACTCCAGATTTATCTGTTTCAGTGGTTGTTCTATGTCATAAATTATGTTTGTGTGAAAACCTCTTTTTTTTACTGTATGATGAAAGCTACATTTTACCTTTTATGATTATAGATTGTAGTCTGCACATTCAAGGAAATAAGACGTGATAATAAACCATGCAGCGAGGCTATGAGTTGATGAAAATTATGATCACCTATATCAGGAGTCGCCTACCGTTTTTATTTTGATGATTATATTCTTGTAGCCATAAATTAAGACCTCTTCTTGTCTGTTGATTCTCGTGTCTTGGTAGAACAATTGCTTGCATTTATGGCTGAAGGAAAGCTTAGAGGAATAGAATATTTGTTTCAAGATACAAAAGAATGATAAGAATTAGGCTGCTTTCACACTACGTTTTTTTTAGCATGCGTCATGAACGTTTTTTTGCTGCAAAAGCGGATCCTATTTTTGCAGAGAAAAACGCATGCAAACGCATGTATTATTTTGCAGGATCCTGTCACTTGAAGTTTATGGGCGGGCATTGGAGTCATGTGATTGGGAGTGAGGGGAACTGCACTTGAGACTGGGAGCCGGCATCTGACAGCTGCGGAGGCTCGTAACCAAGGTAAACATCGGGTAACTTGCTTGGATACCCGATATCTACCTTGGTTACGAGCGTCTGCAGCTGCTAGGAGCCGGGCTCCTTGCACACGTAACCAAGGTAAACAACGAGTATCCAAGCAGGTTACCCGATATTTACCTTCTTTACGAGCTTCTGCAGCTGCTAGGAGCCGGGCTCCCTGCACACGTAACCAAGGTAAACAACGGGTATCCAAGCAAATACCCGATATTTACCTTGGTTACGAGCGTCTGCAGCTGCTAGGAGCCGGGCTCCCTGCACACGTAACCAAGGTAAACATCGGGTATCCAAGCAAGTTACCCGATGTTTACCTTGGTTACGAGCCTCCGCAGCTCTCAGGCGGAGGAGAGAGGGAGGGGGAGAGAGAGACTGATCACGCCAGGCTGGTTTCTGGGCATGCTCAGTAGAGCAAGCAGGATCCTGTCTATCAGCATGCCAGCGTTCACATACGTTTGCATGCAGTATAGTCAGGATCCAGCAATTTGCAGTATTTGGACGCAGCTCAAAAACGCTACAAGTAGCGTTTTTGCAAAAAAGTTAAAAACTGCAAGTCGCTGGATCCTCACTATAACGCACGCAAACACAGGTGAACGCATGTTGACGCGAGTCCATTGCAAATGCATTGAAATGAAAACGCATTTGCACTGGATCCGTTTTTGCGTTAAAAAAACGTTCAGGACGCATGTTAAAAAAACGTAGTGTGAAAGCAGCCTAATATGAAATAGAGATCTATTTATAATATCGCATCTTTCAGTGCTTGAGTCACCTGGAAAAGGTAGCCATAAACTATATTTAAAGTTATTTTTTTTTTATTGGTTAACTATTGCTGCAGCCCTTTTTTATTACTGAACAGTGTGGAATAGATGCACGCAATCACACATTAATGACTTGCCCTAAAAGTGCATTATTGTGAGTGAATGTTCCTAGAAATGGTCATCTCACAATAAATTTTAAGCCTAAAAAGGCTGCCGATTATCATCATGAACCAGCAAAATGCTCAGTCATTGGGTGAAATGATCTTTTGGTTTTCAAAAAACGTCTTTCTTCTTGGCAGCACATCACCCTGTGTAAACAGGACTCGTGCTGCCAAGAACAATGGAAACCAAAGAGCACTGAATGATCTGCCGTATTACAGATCATTCATTCAGTGGACAACGTTTTCCTGTGTAAAAAGGCTTTTACATGACCGCCGATCAATACCTATTTATCAGTCATCAATCTTTTAATGCTGCCAGATCAGGTATTGTAAACCCACCTTTATGACAGGCCTTTGGTGTTGATTAGAGATGAGTGAATCAGTGCTATGCAAATCAAGCTTATGTCCAATTTAATAAATTCAAAGTTCTCGGAGAATTTGAATAATTTACAATTTCATTACCAAGCATATCGAAAAAATGCCAGCTTCTGTTTTAAACCCAAAAGATTGTATCAAACACAGAAGGCTCACATGACTTTTGGCGGGACAATTCTGGCTTCCACATAATGCATTGCATCTATCACATTATATAGTATAGATAAGACTATAAAACTATCATAGCCTGTATAAAAGCCAAAGTAAGGAGTACAGCAGCCATTTCATTGTGACTTGGGATAGTGAAAGCACATCAAAGCTCACAGCTCAGCAATAAAGATAGGAAGAGAAAGCACTAAAACTTTGGACAAATATTCAAGTTCATAATGTGTTCTAACTTTGTTATATAACTGCACTACTAAAAAGATGAGAGTAGTAGTCTGGGAATAATTCAAGAGATTCAATTGATAAGTGAAGGAAAAAGCAAGGAAAGGTGCCAGCATCATTGCCAGACTTAATGTGGTTCATCATTGATATGGTGTAGTTACATTTGTACGGTTACATTAGAACTACAATTGCACATTTTTTTTTTTTAATAAAAAAAATAAAAAAAGTCTGTGGGTGATGTCACTTTGACATTACTAAGGCTGTGTTTTGTTATAGTTTTTGAAAGGTGTTGGATACAGCCGGATGAGACTTCAGGGTGTAACACAAGTCTTTTGAGGGTAATAGAAGGCTTTGCAGTGTTGCAATTTACAGCTAATCAAATTGCATCTAATCACATTTATTCATATTGACTTGATCATCTCTAGTGTTGATGGATTGAGTGTTCTTTGCAGCAATGAAATCCATCACCTGCATTGTACTCCTGCCTATTTCTATTTACTATACAGTATTTGTAAAACACATGCCATTTGTCTGAACCATTTTACTAGTGCTGTCCTTTAAAATCCTTAGGTTGGGACAAATTCTCTAGATTACTGTACTTTATAATACATTGTGTAGGGGTCATCCCATCAAGACAAACCCTGTCAATCCATCTTACAAGATATGTGGTGATTAGTTAAGTAATTCTCGAAATGGAGTGTTTTTACAAATACATAAAAATAATTAATTAATTTGTGATTGTGGCTACACAATCATAATAACAAATTAATATAGTAACATAGGTTCTATAGGCTAACTATAGAATGCTAAGGCTAAGTTCACACATCAGTTTTTTCCAATCAGGCACAATCCGGTTTGTGCCTGATGCAACGGATCCGTCTCAGATTGTGTAAAAACTGCCATCTTTTGTTTTGTTTTTTTTTGTTTATTTCTAATGCTGAAAGAGAGACCCCAACATCACCGCACAAACACCGGCACTACCGCACCCATCATCACCGCATAAACACGGGCACTACCGCCCGCATCATCACCGCACAAACACCGGCACTATCGCCCCCATCATCACCGCACGAGCACCGGCACTATCACCCCCATCATCACCGCATGAACACCGGCACTATCACCCCCTTCATCCCCGCACACACCCCGGCACTACCGCACGCATCATCACCGCACACCCCTGCACTACCGCACGCATCATCACCGCACACGCAGGCACTACCGCACGCATCATCACCGCACACGCAGGCACTACCGCACGCATCATCACAGCACACCCCTTCACTACCGCATGCATCATCACTGCACACACCCCGACACTACCGCACACATCATCACCGCACACGCAGGCACTACCGCACGCATCATAACCGCACACACCCCGACACTAACGCATGCATCATCACAGCACACACAGGCACTACCGCACACATCATCACCGCACACGCCCCGGCACTACCGCACGCATCATAACCGCACACACCCCCAAAACTACCTCAGAGACGTCAACGCTGACAGCGCGATTCACTTCAGTTGCTGCGTGGAGCTAATAGAGAACGGTCGTGTTCTCCTGCCGCTCCTGTCAGCTTCATGTAGCAGAGCTGATAGCGTCGTGGAACCTCTGTGGATTACATTGGACCTGGAGGGGTAGTTGGGGATTTTAATAAAATGTTGAAAGAAGGTATTTTTTTGTCTTTTATTCCAAATAAAGTATTTTTCTGGCTGTATGTGTTTATTTACTTTCACTTACAGCCTTATCATTGGGGTGTCTCATAGACGCCTGCCATGATTAACCCCTTATTACCTCGATTGCCACCGCACCAGGGCAATTTGGATGAGCCGGGTAGAGTCCCGGGACTGTCGCATCTAAAGGATGCGGCAATTCTGGGCGGCTGCTGGCTGCTATTTTTAGGCTGGGGGCTCTCCATAACGTGGGGCTCCCCATCCTGACAATACAAGCTTTCAGCTGTGTGGCTTTATCTTGGCTGGTATCAAAATTGGGGGGAACCTCACGCCGTTTTTTTTAAATTATTTATTTTTTACTGCAAGATATAGACCCGCCCACTGGCGGCTGTAATTGGTTGCAGTGAGACAGCTGTCACTCAGCGTGGGGGCGTGTCTGACTGCAACCAATCATAGGCGCCCATGGGTGGGGGAAGCAGTGAATACGAGATTGAATAATGGGCGGCCGACATTTTCAAATCAGTAGAAGCTGCCAGAGCTTTGTGACAGCCGTGCAGCGCCGCGCCCGTGATCGGTGAGTGGGTGAGAGTGTGTGAATGAGTGAGTGAGTGAGTCAGTGAGTGAGTCAGTGAGTGAGAGAGTTTGAGAGTGAGTGAGTGATTGATTTTCTGACAAGCAATGAATTTATATCACTTCTGGGCATGCTGAGAAGTAAAAACCGAATCCGGTACATGCTTCCGGCGTTTAATGCATTCCACCTTATCCGGCGCGCATAGACTTTCATTATGCACCATGCCGCGGTGTGGCGCTATGCAGTTTTTTGCCGCTGGCAAAAAACGTTCCTCTGTGCGGCCGCCGGAGTGACAATTTTTGCAGCATCCGGCAAAAACCAGATCAAACGCAAGTACATGCGGCACAATCCGGCGCTAATAAAAGTCTATGAGGAAAAAACGCACCCGGTGGCAAAAAAAAAATGGATGCGTTTTTACCGCAAAGCGCCGGATTGTGCCGCACAGCAAACACCTGATGTGTGAACATACCCTAAAAATGAGACAAAGGAGACAGTGCAATTACTTAAAGGAGGTTGTCTCGGTCTCTCTCTTCTGCTTCTCTCAATTGAGACCTTTCAGACAAGAGTTAAGTATTGTGCTCTTTCCCTATTCCAATGAATAGGACTAGTGCACTATACCTGCCGATCGTGAAAGTGGAGCGACTAATGAACATGACATCACCTGTACCGCTCCATTCTTAATGCAGAAGTGAGTGGAGAGACACAAACCTTTTCAGTTTCTAGCTTTGGAATTTCTATTTTCTTGTGTATAAAGTTTAGCAAATTTGCACAATGCATGTTTCTTACAGACCGAAATATTACCTGGCTTATATGGATAAAGCAGAATCCGATGGCAGGCGTTGCCAAATATTAGATTCCTACCTCCTTTCGTGGCGCATGACAACCCTAACTCTGGAGATTATTGTTGTAGATAATTTTCTGATGTTAAATCAAAGCCTACAAAATATATAAGTCTAAGTTAACTACGGACATGTTGGTATCTTTTATACAGAATTCATAAACTTGTTTAGCGACAAAGATCAAGCTGAGTGGGACAGGATACTGGGCTCAGGGACTACAATAAGATTGGAGAAAAACTTTAAAGGGGTTGTCCTCTACTAAGATAACTCCTTATAATTCCACGTGTTTCCCCCAGTTAAAATAATAAAGACTATACTCACCTCACATACCGGCACCCTATCAGGGATGTTTGGGATGCCAGTGGAGGGGCTCACATGGGGTTGTGACATCATGCGAGCCCCGCTTCCAATCAATGCTGCTTCCTTTTCCCTGCCTTCTGTCCAAATGAACAATCAACAGGAAGTGAGCATAGCCTTAGTTCTCACTTCCTGTTGATTAACTTTTTTGGTCCAAAGGTGGGGAGACAGAAGCCGGCGCTGATTGGACACAGGGCTCGTGTGATGTCACAACCCTATGTGAGGCCCGACACCGCAATCCTGGACATCGCTGGAAGGTTGCTGGTACGGGAGGTGAGTATAGTCTTTAATATTTTACCTGAGGGAACCGTGGAATTAGAAACAGTTGTCCTTGTAGTGGACAACCCCTTTAACTATGTTTAAATTTTGACATCTGTGTCAGAGAGACCATATAAGACCAAAATTTTTAAAAAACTTGGAAGGTGACATAATAAAAATGTATATAGAGTCTTGTTATTTATAATTATCTACATATATATAAAGTCTTGGAGTGGGTTGGATTTCAGCCAGAATCTCAAGTACTGTCTGAACACTCCGGCCAATTTACTAATCCTTTCCCTTGGGATGTACTGGAGACAGATGAAAAGCGTGCATTCAGATTTTAATAGAAAGTATTAAAATTCAAGCATTACTAACAATTGCTAATTTTTCATACTTTAACGGCTTTTATTACATGGCTAGTTCAATGAAATAATTAAGCTCTTTCATTTGTCCAGCCTATTCCTGGGGCATGAAGGCTTCAGTTGGTGAATGTTTAAGTGAGTGTATTAGTCAGCGGGCAGCAAAGTAAAGGTGAATATATTGTCAGTCTGTATATATTCACACTGCACTGGCTCACATCCAATGTTCATTGCTAATGTAATGTGCTTTGATGGGGATTTAACTGCATTTCTTAGATAAGATGAGATAAGGTTCTAGAGAAATTCAATAAATTGTTCTGTGAACAAATGGATTTATAAAAGTGTCAAATTCACTACCTGCCGAGCTTGAAAAACTCTGGAAGCCAAAGACATGTGAATTTCCCACTTTGCAATTAGAACTATTGGATTTGTTTTTTCAATATATTGCTAATATATGTATTTAATTAGAACTGGTAATGTATTCTATAGGGACAGCGACCAGACATGAGTAAGTTTTAATTTATCTAAAGAATTGGCTTCCATTATTCAATGCAAATAGGAATATTCAGGTGCATTTGATGGAACATATCACTGATTGGTGGATAGCTTTATTTTTTTTTTTTTTAATCCAATTAGTTTTTATTGAAAACACGGCAGATACAAAATCATACATGGTAATTTAAGAGAACAATTGTCAACTGCCCGCACATGAGGGCTCCATACATTAATATACTCCGAGACAATCCAGTTACAATTCCTCTGCCTTACACTTTAACCACACAACAACATGGGGAGGGAGGAGAGGGGAGGAAAGATGGGGACTTCATTCAAGTAAGGGGGAACAAGAACAAAGGGGGAGGGGAAGAAGGTAGGGTTGGGGAGGAAGTGGGGGGGGGGTTAGTAGGGGTACAGGGTTAGATGCCTGCCTGCATTACCAACCCCAGTCCACCAGCCGGGGCCATCAACTCCTCCTAGATTTCTCTCATAAACTGCTGCCTCAGTCAGGGTCTCAATGCTTTAGCCCCCTGGCTAGCCGAGCCAGGGCTATAATTCCATCGGCTCTATCTCAACTAGGTGCTCTTTGCCCGGGGAATAGTTGTGTAATAGGTGTTGCATGGCTGGATGACAGCCAGGGTTCCCATATTGTAAGAATTCTAGTTTTTTGTTTTAGGGAGTGGGCAAGGCAGTATTCATATTGGCATTGTTGGTCGATCCTACTATATAACTCGGCTCCAGAGGGAGCTTCAGTGGCCTTCCACGAATGGCTCAGACACTGTCTGGCAGCTATTAGAATTTGCACAATCAGTCCCCAAAAATTCTGCGGGTACGAGTCTATGCCCAAATTCAGAACTGCCAGCCCTGGGTTGGGGTTGGTGTGCACACCTGTTATTTCACTAATGAGTCTGAAAACTGCTATCCAAAAAGGTTGGACCCTCGGACAGTGCCACCAACAGTGTCCCAGTGATCCCCTCTGGAGGCAGCCCTTCCAACAGAGCGGTGAGTAGTTGGGAATGTAATGCACCAATTTTGCCGGCGTATGGTACCAACGTAGATGCACCTTTTTCAGCTGTTCCAAATGGTTAATGCATTTTGAGGATCTTTGCACCCACTGCGTCGCAGTATGCCACGCCGAGGGGGAGGTGTTAATGCCTAAATCTGATTCCCATTTAGTCATGTATGGGAGCTTTTGCTCGTCAGAGGGGTTGTTCAACCATTTGTAGGTTAAAGAGATTCCCGGTTGCCTCATTAGTTTTTTAAACAATAGTGCCTTAACAGTGGGTAAGGTCGGGTTTGATCCCGGGGGGAATTTTGTGCTTAGAAAATGGCGAATCTGCAGGTGTTGATAAAAACACCCCTTAAGGGAGGGGTGCTCCCGAAGTATATCGTTGAAGGGCCTAATCTCTGCACCATCGTAAAAGTCTGCCAAAACTCCAAAACCCGCTGCTTCCCATCTACTCAAATTTGTATATGGAATGTGGGATTCTATTGCTCTGAGCGAAATTTCTGACAGCGGGACCTGGATCTTAGGGATCATCTCACTGCGCCATATGGCTATCGATGCTGTCATAGTAGGGAGACACAGGGTGGACCTAGTACGTTTTAGATATTCCACCTCCATCAGTTTCCTCGTCGAACCCTGGTCTGTCAGAGAGTTCTCAAGTTGAACCCACCTATGGGAGCTCTCCGTGTTCCACCATTCTTTGAGTGATTCTATAAGAGAAGCTTTATAATAGGCCATCACATTAGGCGTACCCAGACCTCCCATTCCATATGGCAGATGCATAATCTTACTAGCAACTCTAGCTCTTTTATTACCCCAAATAAACTTATTGGTCATCGACTGCAGTTTTATCAAATATCTATATGGAATTTTAAGAGGGAGACACCTAAACATATACAGCAGCTTAGGAAGGAACGTCATCTTAAAGGATTGAATTCTCGCCATCCAAGATAGCGACAACTTCTCATACCTGCCTAGAGCCTGACCCAAGTTTTTGAGTAGGTGATCGAGATTGGATCTGATGAGGGAATGGGTTGGTGTCAAACGGATACCTAGATAAGGGATACTGTCTTCGCACCACTGGAAAGGAAAGGCTGCCTCCAAAATCCTTCTGGACCTTGCGGGTACATTAAATGGTAGTACTAAGGACTTAGTGGCATTCAATTTGTAATAAGACACCTCAGAAAAGGTCGACAGGGTGGACATCACTGCTGGAAAGGAATATTCAAGGTTAGTACATGATATTATTACATCATCCGCATATAGACCCAATTTATGTTCATGCTCCCCTACCCTTATACCAGTTAAGTTCGGGTTCACCCTAATTGCCTCCGCCAGAGGTTCCACCACCAGAGCAAAAACAATAGGGGACAGCGGGCACCCCTGGCGGGTGCCATTGGTTATAGAAAATTTTAATGAGCGAAAACCCGAGGCTAGAACTGAAGCATTTGGGTGAGAGTACAAGGCCAAAATAGATGACTTAATTCTTCCTTCAAAACCAAATTTCATAAGCACTCTTTCCAGATTTCCCCAGTGCACCCTATCAAAGGCCTTTTCGGCGTCGAGTGACAAGAATACACCAGGGACACCCGACTTCTCCATCACCCCAATTAAATCCAGCATCCGCCTGGTGCCATCTTTGGATTGCCTGCCCGCCACAAAACCCACCTGATCCGGGGCTACCAAGGAGGGGATTATTTTATGGAGTCTGGTGGCTACCATTTTTGAGTAAATTTTTAAATCACAGTTGAGCAATGAAATTGGTCTGAAATTCCCAGGGGTATCTGCCGTTTTCCCCGGTTTGGGTAGTGTAGTGATAACTGCTTCTAGGTTCTCTGAGGAAATAGTCCCGTCCATTTGCCACAAATTAAAGGTCTTTAGTAAAAAAGGGGCTAGAATAGAGGCAAATTGCTGATAATATTCATAGGGAAGCCCATCCGGGCCTGGGGCTGAGTTTCGTTTAGAAGCTCTAATGGTGTCCAAAATTTCCTGTATAGTAAAGGGAAGATTTAAAGATTCTAATTGCCGGTCTGAGACCCGAGGCAATTCCAGACCGTCCAAAAACTCCTGAATTTTTTCCGGTGTTGGCTGAGGGGTTTGCGGGTCATCCCTTAAATTGTACAGGGCAGCATAATACTTGGCAAAGGCGTCTGCTATCCCATTAGGGTGCCTTATAAGTGATCCGTCGGGGCCCTTCAAAAATTCAATTTTAGATTTAATTTCCCGTTTTTTTGTTCTTCTAGCTAGTAAGGTGCTGGCTCTATCCCCCATCGCATAAAAAGTTGATTTACTCTTTTTAAGATTATGTTCATATCTATACAACAGGAGGGATCGCAGTTGAAACCTGCAAGTAAGAATTTCCTGGGACAGTGTAGACGACGGGGAGGCCTTGTTAATAGTTTCTAAGTGTTGAATATGGGCTATAATTTCTTTAATTTCTGCTTCTCTTTGCTTTTTCAAGAATGATGCAGTTTTTAAAAACTGCCCTCTAATAACTGATTTGTGTGCAGCCCATAAGGTCTCGTCAGAGACCTCCCCATTGTCATTATGTCCAAAGTATTCCAACAGGCCTGCCACAACCTCCTCCTGAACGTTCTTTTGGTTCAGTAAACTAGTATTAAGTCTCCACTGAGGCACCATAAATCCACTAGTAGAGTCCTGTACAACCAAAGTTATCGGAGCATGATCCGACCATGTTATCAGACCCACTTCAGCACCCGTACACTTGTGAACAGTCTTACTATCCGTCAGGAAGACGTCGATCCTGCTGTACGACCGATGCCTTGGGGAAAAGAAAGTATAGTCCCTTTCCGATGCATGAAGGTATCTCCATATGTCATGTAGATGAAACTCCGTGACCAACTGTTTCAGTTCCTTTCCTGACTTAGCGGACCCCGCCGAGCAGTCCATAGATCGGAAAACTGGAGTATTAAAGTCACCGCAGATTATCTCTGACCCCTGTGCGGTGCTCCTAAACATCTGGAAAAATTTCCGGGCAAATGTTAGTTGAGATGAGTTTGGAGCGTAAATCGATGCCAAGGTATACAAAAGCCCATTCAGGAGGCACTTTAGAATAATATATCTCCCGTCTGCACCATAGGTTACATGAATCATTTTGAAAGCCACAGAGTTTTTAATCAGGATAGCCACTCCTCCTTTTTTTTTTTTAGAGTCATTTGCAAAGAACATATGTGGAAATCTTGGATGTAGTAGCCTTTTATTGTCATCAGTAAGAAGGTGAGTTTCTTGAATACATGCTATATCACATTTGGATGCTATAACTTCTCTCCACAGCATGGATCTTTTTGCAGGAGAATTGAGACCCTTCACATTGAGAGACAGAAACTTAATACTCATGGTGGATCCCAGAAAGGACGATGTTTCCAGGCAGGCCGACTGAGAGGCATAGGGCAGGCAGAGGCAGGCAAGGAGGACCAGTTAGGGACGGTGCACGGGTGGAGGGAAAAAACAACAAAAACAAAAAATCTTGAATACTTCAGCTTCATCCTTACCGGACAGCTGGGAAGTACTTGCTCGCCATAGGCGAGAACAACAGAGGGCTTAAGTGACATCACAGGTCACATGAGAGCTACACACGCCTGCGGCTGGTGAGACTCCCTCAAGCTGGTTCCCACTCAGGATTGATCTTTTTCTTCTGAGCATCCCCCTGCTCCCGGCGTGAGTCTGAGTGCATTGTAAGGGGTAATCCCCAGGACTCAAGTAGTTTGCTCAGTTGAGGAGGGGACTGGCATACATGTGTTTTAGAATCCCTGAAGATAATCAGTTTCACCGGGAATCCCCATTTATAGTGTATGTCATGCTCCCTCAGGATTCTGGAGAACTGGGAAAATTCTCTTCTTTTTGCCAGAGTTGCAGCAGACAGGTCCGGGAACACCTTTAAATCATTAAATTCATCTGGGAGGATAGGGTTATCCCTCAGTATCTGGAGCACTGCTTCCTTTGTTTTATAAAAATGCAGTCGTGCCAGCGTGTCCCTGGGCAGAGTGGGGTCGATACCTTTAGGTTTAGGGATTCTATGTATTCTAGCCACTATGACATCTCTTTCTGTGTGTTCTGGGAGCAGTAGTTGGAGAAACTTGTGAAAGAAATCTGGCAGCTCTTTATCAGCTACTGACACAGGAATGCCCCTAATTTTAAGATTGTTCCTTCTGGATCTGTCTTCCAGATCCCCAAGCTTGTTTTTCAGTATTCCCACCTCCTCCTCTAGTGCTGTGTTAGCATCAATCAGATCATTGTGGGACTGAGCAAGTTCGGCCATTTTAGACTCCACATGGTCTGTACGGTCCCCCAGTGATTTGATTTCCTCCTTAACTTCTTTAATCATGTTCTTAAGATCCCTGAAATCCTCCTGCAGTGATGACTTCAGAGAACTGAGCATGGCTTGCAGCCTTTCCTCTGTGAGAGGAGTGCCTGTGACACTGCTTCCCCCCTGTCTCTTCCTGGTGTAAGGGAGACACTGCAGCAGCAGACATCTTCTGAGGAGAGGGGGATCCCCTATCCCTGGGATAAAAGTCAGTAAGCTTGGCTGGGGGGCCAGATTTCCGGGGTCTACCCTTTGGCATACTGTGCAGGGGGGATTACTCACTGTTTCAGAGGAGAGTTCTCAGCGATTTGAAGCAGCTTTGAGCCAGTTTGTACAGCCACAGCACAGAGCTTCCCTCTTAAGCAGCCATTGCCTTCAGCATGTGTGGCGCCCCTGACCTGGTCAGGCACCACTGAGTACTGCACCCATGCTGGGGACAGTACAATACAGGTAATCCAGAAGGCTGACAGGGGTGTGGAACACAGGCGCATAGTGATCAGGTCTCACGCATGTACCTAAGAGAGGACCCCTGGGGATCCCAGGAGGGGGCAGAGCCTACGCCTTCACTGGAATAGTGGAGGGGGCGAGAGCCTCCATCTCCTCTCAAGGGGTGTGGTGGAGAGTCTGGTTGCTAGGTGGCGTAGGCAGACACAAGTGGGGAAGGAAAGAGAGATAGGAGGAGTTAGTTAGAGCTGGGAGCTCGGACTTAGGAGATGTCAGCAGAAAGAGCAGAGAGGGGAAAAACCCACCAGTGAGTCGGTTAGAGCAGAACTCCAGAGGGCTCAGTGAGGAGCAGACCTGTGGGGCTGATGCTGTCTAACAGCGCCCGCGCAGTGACTACAGACGGGGGAGAACGGTCAACTAGAAGTGCTGCCTGAAAGCCAGCTTCAGCTAGAGAGTGCACGGAGTGGGAAGTACGGAGACTTCTAGAGAGCACTAGGCCCAACCGGGCGGCAGATCCCGAAGCGAGGATAGATTCACCTTTCCCTGCTAAACCTGCCGGTGTGGGGCTCTTACAGCCCACACCACAACAACCAAAAGCCGCAGCCACGTAACCGCAAGTAGGGCCCATAGGTCACAGGAGGCAAGAGGCTGGAGTGGCCTGGCCCGGGGAACAAGCACACGGCAAAACAAGAAGGGGAGAGAGGCTTGGAGCATCTTCCCTGGGTGACCCCCATAGGGACTCAAAGTCGGGGTCACCCCAAACCACCAAGGGCTAAGGAAGGCGAGTTTGTAGTCACCCTCATACAGTCAGCCGGAAGGATACCTGGTTCCCACCTGGTTCATCCCAGCTACGCCCGGGTTACTCACCCTGCCACCTGAAGTGAGTAAAAACCCTGAAAGACACTCTGCCTGTGTGTGGTCATTCTGCGACTTGTGGTACTACAGCTTTACAAAGGGCCCTGGGGCTTGCCTCACTCTCAGGAGGCTACTACACCCGACTGCACCCACCATCAGCCCCAGGCGTCCTCTAACCTGCAGTGGCGGTCCCCTCTGACCGCAAATACTGAGAGTGGCGTCACGATCAAACACTGAAGATTCCCTACCTGTGACCAGATCCAGCTACGTGGAGTCCCTGAAGGTATGCACCGATACAGCACCGGCGGGGCTTCACATCTGGCGTCACGAACAGGATAAGGACTAGACCTGTCCAGACAGGTGACCATGTGCCTGGGCGGTCCGCTTGAAAAATTGGAAGCGCCGCCATATTGCCACCATGAAAAGCGCGCTGAAAAACAACAGCAGCCCGCGCTGGAAGAAGTTACCGCCCACGAAGAGGTGTGGCTACCCAGAGATCCCCTGCAGAGTTCTGACCTTGCCAGCTATGAGAGTGGAAGCGTCGAGAGACGGCGGGAAGGAAAGGAAGCCACAAGCCTGCTGCTGGGAGAGGAGCTGCTGAAAGAGGCAGAGCAGAAACTGGACAGCTTGTTACAGGAGGCAGCGAAGAGTCCACTGCTGGGAGACCGTGCAGAAGACGGCGCAGAAGAAATGGCGTCTGACCGCAGGAACCCAGAACCAGGCTCCGCTGCCTGGTGGTACCGAGAGCTGGCCCAGTTTTGCAACCGGCTGGAGACCCGGGTCGTGGAGCAGATTCGGGAGGAACGGATGGAACTGCAGGAGCTGACCGCGGCGGTTCGGGCCTATGAAGGGAGAGCTGCATGCCGGGTGCCAGGCGGGACGGCGACGACGCAGACCCCAGTGCTACCAACAACGGGTGAGTCGAATGATGCCCCGGCCAGCGCGAGTGCCCCAACCCCAGCTGCCACGTCTGCGGTCCCAGAAGAGGCGCCCGGCGCGGCGACGCGGGACCAGGCCGCAGCCACGCTAGAAGCGGCCCGCCAAATCCAGGCTGCTGCAGCCATGCCCCGCCTGTCCCGCAGGGCTCCGACCACCACGGCAGTGCTCATCCGTGCTGCAGGTGTGACGCTGACCCAGGCTGCCACCCTGCTGAACCCGGTCCGCCAAGACCCCAACGCAGCAGCGACGCTCGTCCGCGCCGCAAGTGATATGCTGAACCAGGCCGCAGCCCCGCCGGGTGCGGCCCGCCAAGCCCCGATCACTGCAGCGACGCCCAGCTCAGCCTGCACAGAGCCCTCTACAACAGCGACACTGATCCAGGCCGCCGCCATGACAGGCGCGGCCCGCAAAGACCAGGCCGCCGCCATGCCAGGCGCGGCCCGCCAAGACCAGGCCGCCGCCATGATAGGCGCGGCCCGCCAAGACCAGGCCGCCGCCATGCCAGGCGCGGCCCGCCAAGGAAAGACTACCTCAGCATTTACCCCGGCCTGTAAGGCCAGAGCTGACACTGCTCCCCAGTCCCCGGAGGTCTCTGATAGGAAGCCCACGCTGGAGGAAGAATACTGGCAGATGAGGGCTGACATGGAGGCCAAGTTTCCCCAGTGGTTGGTGGATCTGTACCTGCGCCCCCCATGCACCCCTGAGGAGATTCAGGTAACCCCTGCAGCTACACCAGAGAGTCCCCCGCCTGGGCCAGCAAGAGAAAGTCCATCCCCAGTCCTGCCATCAGAGGAGTGCCAGGAAGAACTAAGGGGGAGAGGAGGCCAGGAGGCAGAAGGGTTAACTCCGACGCCAGCCGCAGCAGACTCCTACTCAGAGCCGGAAATGCTGCCATACTCCCGCTGGGATGAGGAGGACCTGACCCCCTCTGCAGAAGAAGAGCTGCCTAAGAGCTTCACCTGGGAGCCCACAGGCATGGATCCAGCCCGCAAGACACGGCGCAGAAGAACACAGTTTGCTCCAGCACCACAGTCTCCTGAACAGAGAGCAGTCACCGCCAGAGACCTAAAGGAGAAGCGTTTGTTGAGAGAGTCCAAAGCCCAGGCTAGAGGACCCCTGTGTTATGGCGTAGTGGAAGATTTCAACTTGAAAAGTGGTTATGGCTTCATTGTAGCACCAGGAATAAAAGAAGGGATATTTGTAAACCGCAGAGATGTGAACGCTCATCTGCCAAGAGGACACCCTTGCAGAAATCTGAAAATGGGAGATTTGGTACAGTTTACCATGCACCAAGGTGAAAGGGGATTGTACGCACTTGATGTAGCCTTACGTACCAGCAAACCCTACAGCCATCCCCTGCAACAAGAAAGACAAGAAAGACAAGAAAGACAAGAAAGACAAGAAAGACAAGAAAGACAAGAAAGACAAGATAGAGATAAAGAACCAGATGTAGAAACAGATGAAGACCAAGAACGGAAAGATAAAGATCCTACAGATGAAGACAGAGACAAAGAGCAGGAAAGTCACAGGTGCCAGTGCCCAACGTGCCCTCGCCCTAGTGAAAAAGAGGAGTAAAGAAAAGTAAAGTAAAGTAAGAAGTTCCTGTTTTGACCAGTTTTGAAAGGTTTTGTTTGCAACGTTTAAGCATGTGCCCACAAAAACTATTGTGAGAACTAAACTTTAAGGCTATGAACTTGCTATAGCCACAAACTCTCGCAGTGTAAATAGTTACACCAGTGGCACCACCACCAGGGCCAGCCTGTTTAGGGGCATGGCTCGTCTGCAACCAGGGGGGCCCGTCCGTAGAAAAGGGCCTTGGCTCACCTGCGACCAGAGAGCACGCCTGTTTATGGGGCCTTGGCTCACCACCACAAAGAGGGTACCTGGTCAGCACCAACTGTGGAGGCCGCCTCTGAATCCTGCCAGAAGAGGTTGACGGCGCGGATCCACCAGGCCAGGTATACCCTGAAAACCACCAGCCCATGAAAGCCGCCTCTACATCCTGCCAGAAGTGGCTGAAGTCGCGGCCAACGTGAAAGGGTTTTGGGTGGGTTAACGGACTTGTGGGTGGAGGGTGGTGATGTCTGATACCTGGTGGTTTTAAAAATGTTTTACATGTTTTAATGTTTTATGCATTTTAAAATGTTGTCTTGCAGCCCGAGGACGTGCTGGTGATAACTAAGGGGGAATGTGGCGCCCCTGACCTGGTCAGGCACCACTGAGTACTGCACCCATGCTGGGGACAGTACAATACAGGTAATCCAGAAGGCTGACAGGGGTGTGGAACACAGGCGCATAGTGATCAGGTCTCACGCATGTACCTAAGAGAGGACCCCTGGGGATCCCAGGAGGGGGCAGAGCCTACGCCTTCACTGGAATAGTGGAGGGGGCGAGAGCCTCCATCTCCTCTCAAGGGGTGTGGTGGAGAGTCTGGTTGCTAGGTGGCGTAGGCAGACACAAGTGGGGAAGGAAAGAGAGATAGGAGGAGTTAGTTAGAGCTGGGAGCTCGGACTGAGGAGATGTCAGCAGAAAGAGCAGAGAGGGGAAAAACCCACCAGTGAGTCGGTTAGAGCAGAACTCCAGAGGGCTCAGTGAGGAGCAGACCTGTGGGGCTGATGCTGTCTAACAGCGCCCGCGCAGTGACTACAGACGGGGGAGAACGGTCAACTAGAAGTGCTGCCTGAAAGCCAGCTTCAGCTAGAGAGTGCACGGAGTGGGAAGTACGGAGACTTCTAGAGAGCACTAGGCCCAACCGGGCGGCAGATCCCGAAGCGAGGATAGATTCACCTTTCCCTGCTAAACCTGCCGGTGTGGGGCTCTTACAGCCCACACCACAACAACCAAAAGCCGCAGCCACGTAACCGCAAGTAGGGCCCATAGGTCACAGGAGGCAAGAGGCTGGAGTGGCCTGGCCCGGGGAACAAGCACACGGCAAAACAAGAAGGGGAGAGAGGCTTGGAGCATCTTCCCTGGGTGACCCCCATAGGGACTCAAAGTCGGGGTCACCCCAAACCACCAAGGGCTAAGGAAGGCGAGTTTGTAGTCACCCTCATACAGTCAGCCGGAAGGATACCTGGTTCCCACCTGGTTCATCCCAGCTACGCCCGGGTTACTCACCCTGCCACCTGAAGTGAGTAAAAACCCTGAAAGACACTCTGCCTGTGTGTGGTCATTCTGCGACTTGTGGTACTACAGCTTTACAAAGGGCCCTGGGGCTTGCCTCACTCTCAGGAGGCTACTACACCCGACTGCACCCACCATCAGCCCCAGGCGTCCTCTAACCTGCAGTGGCGGTCCCCTCTGACCGCAAATACTGAGAGTGGCGTCACGATCAAACACTGAAGATTCCCTACCTGTGACCAGATCCAGCTACGTGGAGTCCCTGAAGGTATGCACCGATACAGCACCGGCGGGGCTTCACACATGCAGGCCACACCCCCGGTGGATAGCTTTATGATCCCACGCATTTTTGCAAAAGAATTAAAATAAAAAAAAACAAGCCAATATATATATATATATATATATATATATATATATATATATATATATATATATATATATATATATATACCGTATATATATATATATATATATATATATATAAAAATACATGTATATATATATAAATACTGTATATGTTAAAACTAATAATAAAACTACCACTACTCTATGTTTCCTCATTTGGATTGGTAGAGTTAAGGTCGCTTTAAACGCGGCGATTTATCGTGCGATCGCTTGTGCGACCGCACCCGCCCCCATCGTTTGTGCAACACGGGCAAAGTCGGTAACCCCCATCACACGTACTTACCTTCCAAACGACGTCGCTGTGGGCGGCGAACATCCTCTTCCTGAAGGGGGAGGGACGTTCGGCGTCACAGCGACGTCACTCAGCTGCCGCCCAATAGAAGCGGAGGGGCGGAGATGAGCGGGACGTAACATCCCGCCCACCTCCTTCCTTCTGCATTGCCGGCGGGGCGCAGGTAAGCTGCAGTTCATCGTTCCCGGGGTGTCACACGGAGCGATGTGTGCTGCCTCGGGAACAATGAACAACCGGCGCGCAGAAGGATGTTCGATTTTTTGAAAATGAGCGACGTGTCAACGAGCAACGATAAGGTGAGTATTTTTGCTCAATCACAGTCGCTCGTGGCTGTCACACGTTACGATATGTCAAACGATGCCGGATGTGCGTCACTACCGACGTGACCCCAACGACATATCGTTAGATATATTGTAGCATGTAACGGGCTCTTTACACTTTATGCATTTTTAGTCTGTACTTACAGGAATAAATCCAGACTCAGGATACAAATCACCAATTACTCTTCACATAAAAATGCATTAAAGTACAGTTTGCAGATAGTCTGGAGAGAAAGCGTTTCCATGTATTGATTATGTCTCCGTTAACAGTGAAGTATTCCATTTTACTTTGTCACTTCTAAATTAGTATACAAGACACATCAGGTCAAGGATTGCATATTTTCAACTCTGTTTTGGGCATGGTGACATCTGCACAATTTTTTATTGTTTAAATCAAAGAAAGAATTGGTGAGCCTGTTAAGGATTTTGTGTTTTCATAGCAATTGTGCTGTAGGATTTGGCAAATTGCATTGGTATGTTCGTCTCTAATACTTGATCCTGTTATTAGAGCTTCAGGTTGAAAGATTAGTGCCTGCCGTGACCACGTGGGCCCGCTCATTACATATGCATGCCCATCCTCCTGCCCATTTCTCAGCGCAGAAGCCGGCGCTACAGGTGGGCGGGAGGATGAGCGGGGACGCGCGCATAGTAAAGAGCCGTTCCGCATGATCACCCCTGGCAATTACAGCCTGGAGTGATCATGTGAGGCTGTATTCACTGCCCCCCGTGCGTCATCATCAGCGCGGGGTGCAGTGAATCAGTGTACTCACCCGTCCCCGTGTGTGGAGCCGTCCCCCTGCAGCACGCGATGTCTTCCTGTCTGTGCCGGTCAGCTGATCTGTGCTGATCAGCTGATCGGCACAGACAGGAAGACATCGCGATGCTGCAGGGGAACGGCTCCACACACAGGTCAGTGGCGCAGAGAGGAAGATGATCGGTGCTGCATGGAGTGAGGAAAAGGTGAGCATAAACGTTTATTTTTTTTCTCTGTGCTATAGGATACAGGCCATATACCAGGTTGGTATATGAGCACGATGTGGGCATATAGCAGGATGGGAGTATATGAGCAGGATGGATGGGGGGGTATATGAACAGGATGGGGGTATATGAACAGGATGGGGGTATATGAACAGGATGGGGGTATATGAACAGGATGGGGTATATGAACAGGATGGGAGTATATGAACAGGATGGGAGTATATGAGCAGGATGGATGGGGGAATATGAGCAGGATGGATGGGGGGTATATCAATAGGATGGGGGTATATGAACAGGATGGGGTATATGAACAGGATGGGGTATATGAACAGGATGGGAGTATATGAGCAGGATGGATGGAGGAATATGAGCAGGATGGATGGGGGGTATATCAATAGGATGGGGGTATATGACCAGGATGGGGTATATGAACAGGATGGAAGTATATGAACAGGATGGGGGAATATGAACAGGATGGGGGAATATGAGCAGGATGCTGGTATATGAGCAGGATAGGGGTATATGAGCAGGATGGGGGTTTATAGCAGGATCATATACAAGGCAGGAGTATCGTTACCAGAATGGGGTACCTTAGTAGAGAATTTGGGGACATTACCCCCATAACAGTGGCAGCAGCAGATCCTCGCCCCATAACAGTCTGTCATGACCACATTTTTTTGCTTAAAGTTTTATTTTCCTATTTTCCTCCTCTAAAACCAGGGTGCGTCTTATAGTCCGGTGCATCTTATAGTCCGAAAAATATGGCATTTTATGTTGAATATTTGTTTATATTTATTAAATATAGATAAAGATATGTATATATAGTATCCTCTCTGCAGTCTAAATCAGAAAGATTAGCCTACGGATACCATATTTTTGTAGGATAGTTATTTTGGTTGGTTCTATGTTTATATATCGGGGCATATTGTAATTTCATTTCGAAGATAAGTGTGGTCAGAGATTGTACACGTGCACCTAATGAAAATATGTAGAGTTGAGTTGTGCTTGGAATGCCTGACAGCTCTTAAAGGGAATTGTCATGACAAAAAAACGCTATAAACTTGCAGATATGGGGTTAATCTGCAGGTTAATAGCATTTTAAAACAGCCCGGCCGTTGCATCGAAAGCCTGTTTACCCAGAGGAAATTAACTTTTTTCCTACTCTTCCAACTTTCAATTATAGAGGCGCGGCTGGAGCGGTTTCAGTCACCGCTTAGTATAGAGTGAGCGATGGCTATGGACAACTGACAGCTTAGAATACAGGGATGTGGACTTAAACAGGGTCCCCTAATTTACACATCTTTGGAATGGCTTCCAGCTGGTGGCGCGAACTGACAAACGAGGGTTGTCTAGCTAGGCCAAAAGACTAAATTAGAAAGCAGAGCCGAGGACTGGATAAAACTGACGCATAATTGGGAGGATGGAGTCAGAATTGTTTGTCAAACAAGTGTAAGTTGATCCAAAGTCAACAACGAATATCAAAAGGTATATCAGGCAGTAGCAGCAGAGAATAGACCAAGCTCAGAATACACTAACCACAAGCACCAGGGAACTTCTTGGAGTTTAAATAGGGTGTGGTTCCACCCAGAGCTTACAACAGAGAGCTAATTACAACTGTTAGGCCAGAGTCACACTTGCGAGTGCCTCGCTTGTAACTCGCGCGAGTCTCTCATTGAATCACCCTGCATGGACTCACACTCTCCGGACAGGAGCGTCTCAGCTGCATAGACATACATGCAACCAACCCGCTCCTGTCAGGAGAGTGCGAGTCTATGCCGGGTGATTCCATGAGAGACTCGCACGAGTTACACGCGAGGCACTCGCAAGTGTGACTCTGGCCTTAGCTAGCTACTCTGCAAAAACACATTGATACCCTGTCTGGGTGGCACTATAAGTCCTAGCTATGCATAAAATGCTCCTGCTTGGACTATACCTGTGTCGCCCAGCACCATAGATATTATAAACATGTTGTCGCCAAATTACAGAAGTAGAGAGTGTAGGAGTGGGGTCAGACATGGCTGTAACATCAGATATTTCATAGTTTTGCTGAAATACAACATTTTTCATGAACAATCTTAAATCGAACCATATGAAGGCAATGTAGAAATGTTAAATAAACAATTATGAGTGTCTAAGTGCATACTATTTGGATTTAATAATAGTTTCCACTATAATGTGTTCACGCACCAAATATTCATTATCCTCTTCAAAAGACACTCTAGTGTTTCATATGTGTGTTATGCCTGAAACTGAGATTATAGGAATTTTAATAGTATAAGAACTGAAGAAAGGCAAAATATTCTTGGTACAGAATTGCGTTACAAGATGTCACACAAAAAATAATAAAGTAAAAACATGTCAGTAATAGAAAAAGTAAAGCTTCAAATAATATTGAGGATCAGCTTAACATTCTGTTGAGTTAATATATAAGCATAAGGGTCAATTGTTAGCAAGGTCAGGCCCTCCTCCCACCCTCAAACCGGGTATATGGTTATGAAGGTCTGTGAAATCCATTGATATCTTAATATTGTCTATCTTCTTACTTTTGCTACTTTTCTGAGTAGCGTTTTCAATAGCAAATTAAGTGTTAAGTGCACTGGGCGTGGCAGAGCACCGAACAAGTCTATGCTTTCCCTGGTTATTTTTCTGCCCAGCATCAGCCTCCTTAGCTTCATTGCTCGCGCTCATTGTCACATCAAGTGCCAGGCAAGGATATCAGACAATGAGCTATCAATCAAGTTACAGAGGCCGGTTTTGGCCTGGGAAAGAACCTGGAGAGGCAGACTCATTAATTTCTATGTCAACACTTACACATCATTTGTATATGAATGGAAATGCTAATTATTAATGATAGACCATATAGGGTTTCAGTGAATTTACATTTCATATACATGAATGCCTAAATATGCTGTTTGGAGGGTGATCATACTGAGAGACTCACTTTAAAGCCTAATTCAACTTTTTACGACGTAACATAAATGGAAAGTTGAGTAACTTTGAAAAATGTGATTGTATTCATGAAGATTAATTCATCATCTTTTGCTCCATTTCTCCAAATTACTTTTTTTCATTCATGCCAAATGCCAAGTTATCATTTAACGTAATTAGTACAGGATAGGAAAAGCAAATTAATTTCCTGTAAATCTATTGTAGATTCATACCATAAAGTAGTTTTCAAAGTTGTTATCCTTTGATCTATATAAAAAGTTGTATAACTGTAAATGCATTGTAACTATGAGTACAGTATATATTTAGTTTATTTTATATCTAGAATCTAGAGCCTTTAATATTGCTCTTGCTTAAACTACTCCTGTGTCGCCCAGCACCATACGCATGGTACTCCAGAGCAGCATTTATAATAATGCAGGTTTCACGGCTCCCTTAATTCTCTGCTGGTCTAAACTATGAACAGTGCTTTTTCTGGTTACTTCCATAATATATAATGTAAATACACACATGAATAAAATTGTTCGCACATTTCTGGTAAAATTAGAAAAACCCACAATAGTCACTGAAATAACTTGCATCAACAATAGTAATGTTCAATTTATATTTACTGAATATCAAATAATGAAAGTGAAAAATTGCTTTTGAATTGTGATTCAGCAGAAAAAAAAACTACTGGAAATGGCCTGGACAAAAATAATGGTACCTCTAAAACAGATTGAAAATAATTTGACCAAAAGGACATGTTAACGTAAGGTGTGTCCTGTAATTATTATTACACGCATTTACACTTTTGCAATTAGTCTGCCTATTTAAAGAGTGAAAAGTAGTTACTGTGCTGTTTGTTATCAAGGTGTGTACCACACTAAATATGGACTAAAGAAAGCTAAGGAGAGAGTTGTCTCAAGAGATTAGAAAAATTTTTGTAGAAAAACACATTAAAGCTACCATCTCTAAACTGCTTGTTGTCCCTGTTACTACAGTTGCACATATTATCCAGAAGGTAAGGGGTTATCCACCTTCAGGGACATTTTTTTTTTTTACTTAAAGAAAACCTGTCACCAGATTTGGTGACTATAAGCCGCTGCCACCACCAGTGGGCTCTTATATACAGCATTCTAACATGCTGTATATAAGAGCCCAGGCCGCTGTGTAGAACGTAAAAATCACTTTATAATACTCACTTAAATGGTCGGTGTGGTGCAGACCGGTCAGATGGATGTTTCTGTTCTCCGGGTCCGGCGCTTCCTTTTTCAGCCATCTTTGTCATCCTTCTTCTGAAGCCTGGGTGCATGATGTGTCCTATGTCATGCACACAGGCCGGCATTGAGGTCCCGCTCATGCGCACTACAGTACTATGTTCTGCCCTGCTCAGGGCAGATCAAAGTGCGCCTGCGCGGGACCCCAGTGTCGACTGTGTGCTAGTGATCGCCTGGACTCAGGCACTGGCACACAGAGGAATCTGCAACTGCTGGTGCTGTAGTCGGGTGAGTAACAATAGGTGCGGTCAGGAGACTGGCCGGGCAGTGAAGCTGGTGTACTTGCAATCAATCCCCTCCTATGATGGAGGTGGATAGTTCCTTCCTGGTCTTCTGCTGCACCATACACCTTCTCAATTGCAAAAATGTAAGAGCACCTGAGAAAGAGGACAGCACAGTACTTGAAACGTGTAGTGCAATAAAATAAATTATTATTCCTTCATTTATGGACTGCAGCGCCCTGTTATATACCGCTTTCTGTTTTACCTCCTAGCATTAGAGTTGAAGTCCTCTTCCTCTCTGAGGTGGCAATATGCATTATTAGGCCGGGGCCACACGGGGCACTAGTGCGATCCTCGCATGACACTTGGCTCACGCTGGCAGTACAGCAGAGCCAAGTGTAATGCGAGTATCCCTGCGACTGAGGTCCGACTGTGCAAGCGGACCTCTGCTGCGGTGGGTGGGCCGGCACTCAGGAGGGACGGTCCGGCGCTGAGGAGGGGCGGGCTAGCGCTATGGAAGGGAGGGATTTCTCTCCCTCTCTCCTCCGTAGCTGGCTATTGCGATTCTCGCTTTGCACTCGCGGTACACCGGTGTACCGCGAGTGCAGTGCGATTTTTCTCTCGCCCCATACACTTCAATGGGTGCGAGAGAAAGAGTCTCGCATTACAATCGCAGCATGCTGCGATTGTTTTCTCGGTCCAATTAGGGCTGAAAAAATAATCGCTCATGTGCGCTGCCACATAGGCTAATATTGGTCCGAGTGGAATGCGATGTTTTATCGCACTCCACTCACGCCGTTTTTCTCGCCGTGTGGCTTAGGCCTTATTAGTACTTACTAGAATTTACACTAGCTCTGGGCTAGACTATGATTCAGGATGTAATTTATTTACTAAGTTTCCTAACATTTAATGTACAATATATCTATATGGAAACTGTGAAATAATGTTCCTAAAAATACCCTTCTGGGACTCTTTTTTATTTTTTTAAGTGCATATCTTTCCTAGATCCTAGAATTACTAGATTGGCTTCTAAATCCTACATCCGTCTGGTATAATTAACGATATGTGATTACCAGATTAATAAGACTATAAATCAGAATTTACGGCTGTAAAGCTTACCTAGTATGTATATACTGCTATTCTTACATAAGAGCTATCGTAGTAGTATAGCTTGTGTGACTAAAGGCCATGTCACACACAGAAATAAATCTGCGGCAGATCTGTGGTTGCAGTGAAATTGTGGACAATCAGTGCCAGGTTTGTGGCTGTGTACAAATGGAACAATATGTCCATGATTTCACTGCAACCAGAGATCTGCCAAAGATTTATCTCTGTGTGTGACGGGGCCTTAAGACTATGACATGAAAATTTGAAGAATATCACTAGGGAGCCGCAACATCCTCTTCAAAAATCATCATTTAGTCCAACTTCTGTGACATTTTTGCGGTGGGAGACTGTTTTCTCGTTGAAGTAAAAAAAAAAAAAGTCTTTGAAGTATTTCCCTGTGGCATATTGCAAACAATATTAAAAGTCAAGTTCATCCCATCTCTGCTCTAGCATTCAGAACTGTGCATTTGGCACTCTTCGTAGTGACACAGCCTCAGACAAGCTTTCCTTGTTGACCAGGTGGTTAGAGACCTTTGTCACACTCAATAGATGTAACAGTATTTTCCTTGACTTTCTGTTCTGTGAAATGCAGCTTTTTCAATCTTTTTCTCAGTGTTTGCTATAACTAAACAAGGTTCATGAGTAATCAAGGAATCCATAGCAATCTTAGAATGAACACCTATGTATGAAACAATGCTTCCATGCCATAAGTATCTTAAAGGGAACCTGCAATATGCACCCAGAGCCACGAGTAGTTCTGGGTGCACATTTCTATTCCCTGCCTAACCGCCCTGCATTTAGTAGCATAGATACAGAGATCTTTAGATAAAGTAATTCTAAAGATCCTTTATGATATGCTAATGAGCGAAGGGACTAGCCACAAGGGCTCATTCCACCCTCTTAGCATTTAGCATGCCCACAGCGGCGACAGCAGACACAGGTACACGCATCACCGCTGATGACGCTGGGCATTGAATAGCATGTTAAATGCTAAGAGGGCAGAATGAGCACAGGAACTAACGCCCTTGTGACTAGTCGCTGACCTCATTAGCATATCATAAAAGATCTTTAAAAATAGTTTTTCTGAAGATCTCTTTATCTATGCTAGTGTATATGGAGACGGTTAGGCAGGGATTAGCAATATGCACACCGAACTGATCATGGTTCTAGGTGCATATTTCACCTGACAGGTTCACTTTAAGTCTGGCAGGACTAGGCAATTCTTTGTTTTATACTTGATTTCCTCCTTTTTTATCAGGTGTTGTAACTATTTTATTTTTCAATCGATATAGCTGTTTGAGGGCTTATTTTGTGAAATAAGTTGTTCTTGTTCTTGTATAGTGTACTGAAAAACACGAGAAAAAAATTCTAAGTGGAATGAAATTTTGAAAACAAAAATGAGATTCCACCTTTGTTTTTAGGGTTTTGTTATTACAACTTTCAGTGTATGATACAAATGACCTGGGGATATGTTTTTCCAGGTCAGTATAAAATATTCAGTTCAAGAATCATTACGTTTTTTCAATCCTCTGCAACATGTACTAAGTGGTATATGTATTTCCTGTCTGTGTTAACCCTTTGTCGATTCTTGTCGTACCTTTTGGTGTATTTTTACCATCCTTCAAGCACCTTTGGTGTATCTATTTTTCTTTTTTTTAAATTTGAATTAAATAAAATATTTGTATGAATACTTTTTGACCTGGTCACTTTTTCAATCATTACGTATGGATGATCCTTGGGGTTAACGGGGAGGTACTGTCGATCAAATGTGAGATTTCGTCTTGGTCTCATGATGTCAAAATGTGAACAGCATGATGAGGAGAACTCTTTAAATATCAATTCCAATTGAACCTCAAATTTTTTGGGCGATTCATGTATCAAACACCTGTTGTGAATTTTGCCATTAAGCTCCTTGTTAAAGAACAGCAAGTTGTACAAAAAGTACCGTATTTTTCAGATTTCAAGATGCACCTTTCCTCCCAAAAATTTATAACGGGGGTAAGTATGTGTGGCGACCGGGTGCGTTCTTGGATGAGAGCTCCATCTGCGCATGCGCCATTCCGGGAGTCAGCGCGTGCACAGATGGAGCCCTTGGATGAGAAATCCATCTGCGCACGCGTGGCTCTGGGAGTCAGCGCGTGCGCAGATGGAGCCCTTGGTTGAGAGCTTCATCTGCGCATGCGCCGCTCCAGGCGCCATCATTTGAACTGAGACCGCGGACGCCGGGCAGACTGGGACACACCGCACCGGCCTGCCCCACAACTCACCCGCCGCCGCTACTGACCTGCCACGGACCTCGCCACTAACCATTGCTGCCACCACGTACCCGCTGCTGCACAACGTCTGCCTCCTGTGACCTCGTTTCACCACCACTACTGCCCCCCTCCGGTAAGAGAACACTGGATTATAAGATGGAACCCATTTTTATTTTTTTTACCTTTTTTTATTTCATTTGGGGTGCGTCTTATAATCCGGTGCGTCTTATAAAACGAAAAATACGGTACTGAAACATTGAACAGTTGGACATGTGCACTCAAAAGCATAGAGAAGGTCACATGAGGTCACTTGAAAGAATTAGAGTGCGTTTTATGATCACCTTGTAATTTCACTCAGTATAGTATATATCTGTGGCATATCATTGGGGTGAATTTGCGTTTTTATGTTTGTATAGTGTCTGCTCATTGATGCAGGAGCAAATGTTTTGCAGAGTTGCGTAAAAATGTGGTGACTTTTAATGTTTTCATGCCATTTTTGCCCAGTTGCACCAATATGGGCAGAATGGGACATAATGCCGCAGGTTGCCTAATTATGCCAAAAATCAATAAAAAATGTAAAAAAAACAAAGTTTTTAAAATATGAAAGAAAACACATAAAAGTTAAAATCCTTTTGCCCCATTGAAAATAAAACAATAATTAAAAAAATAAAAAAAATTTGGTATTTCATGCCTGATCTATCAAAATATAAAATCAATTAATCTGATCGGTAAAATGCATAGTGAGAAAACAAATCAAAACGATAGAATTACGTTTTTTGGTCACCGCAATATTGCATCTACCCCAGAATGGAATAAAAACATCAGTTCAAGACGAAAAAAATAAGCTGTCACTGAGGCCCAGATCCTGAAAAATAAGAACGGGAAATGGTGACAAAAAAGCGCAAATTTTTTTTTTTTCTTTCAAACTTCAGATTCTTTTTTCACCATATAGATAAAAGTAAAACTATACATGTTTGGTATCTATGAACTCGTACTGACTTGAGGCATCATAATACCAGGTCAGTTTTACCATATACGGGACATGGTAAATTAGACCCCCCCAAAAAAACATTGTGAAATTACACATATAATTTTTGTCCCTTTATCCATTACCATATAGGGCAGAATGAATGGTGTCGTTCAAAAGTACAACTCGTCCTGCAAAAAAAAGCCCTCATATGGCTATATTGAGAGAAACATAAAAAGTTATGGCTCTTGGAAAAAGGGGAGAAAAAAACAGAAAATTGCCCAGGGGTGTAGGAGTTAATGAACCAACACGACCCTCATCCAGACCGACATGAACATTGACAGTCTTGATGAATCGTGAGGACTACGTTTCTGATACTCTTATTATAAGGGATGAGACTAGATTAGACTGACAGTTCTAAGGCTTAAAAATCCTTTACATTATAAAGAAACCCAAAAGGGAAAAATCACTTTGACTTGACATCTTCTACTTTGTATATGTAAGACATCAGGGAAGCTTTTAAGTAAATATGGTTTTGTGCCTTGTGATTACTAAAACATGCAGAACTGATTTACATTGCCTCTAGTGTATATTTTGTCACTCTCACCTGAAGATGAGTGTTTGGTTACTATGGAAACAGGGTACAGAAGGAACGCAAGCAATCTGACATCACATTCAATGTGCAGCCACGGTACCATAGAACAATGGCCAGCTGCTAAGCAGACCACGACTCCAGCCATTTCATGCCATACCAGTCTATGAATGCATGCTATCATTTTACTATTCCCTTCATTTAGAGAACGGTGCAGGCAGTGATTCATGCTGGAGTGGGAGCCCAGTCACATTCCTTGTAAGACAGGCAGGACAGTGGGAGGATGACATGAATCAGATGGAAGTGGAGAAAGCAGTACACTTCCATCTTAAACATATTCAGAAGTCGCTTAAGTGATATAGACAGGAAATTATATTGCAGATTTGTGCCTAAAGTGGATTTTCTTGGATGACACTATAATCCCAGTATCCCAGAGAAATCAGTATCTTACTGCTGACCTAAAGGTGATCAAATCCCATCTCCAAGATCCTATCCCAATATGTAGTAAGTATAAGAATAATATTAGCAAATCCCTGCAATTAAAACTGTATTATTGTTCTCCTGATTAGCTATATCACTTACCTCATGTGCAGGGCATTGCAGCTTAGGTATCCATGGTTATGCCATGAGCAACTAACTAACTGTCACCATATAAGCGCTGCGGAATATGTTGGCGCTATAGAAATAAATTTTTTTTATTATTTTTATTATTATTATTATTATTATTATTATTATTATTATTATTATTATTATTATATGAGTGGATGTAGCCATGGATATTAACTGCAATGCCCTGCACATGAGATAAGAGACATGGCTATATCAGGAGAACTATACTACATTTCTAATTGGAGGTATTTGCTAATATTATTATTATTACGCCTACTACATATTGGAATAGGATCTTGGAGATGGGAAAACCCCTTCAACACAACTATTTGCTATGATTACACCAATAGTTTGGTACCTGGGTTTAGCTGAACATTGTAGGTGTCGCTCCAGAGACCCCTAACCATAAGCAATAATTACTTGGAAAAGTTAAATCCAGCTAACATTTTAATGCATTTAATATTTTGCCCATACAAATGAAGGGTCATCTATTGAAGACATGGGTGGTTGAGTTTTGCTTGAAAGGTGAGCTCTGTTTATAAAAGTTTGATTAATAGAGGAGGTTTCTGAATTGAAAACCCCAAACTATGATGACTATAGGCTCTTATATAATAATAATAATAATAATAATAATAATTTTATTCATTTATATAGCGCTATTAATTCCACAGCACTTTACATACATTGTCAACACTGTCCCCATTGGGGCTCACAATCTAAAGTCCCTCTCTGTATGTCTTTGAGGTGTGGGGAGAAACCCACGCAAACACAGGGAGAACATACAAACTCCTTGCAGATGGTGTCCTTGGTGGGATTTGAACCAAGGACCCCAGCGCTGCAAGGCTGCAGTGCTAACCACTGAGTCACCGTGCCGCAATAGTACATATATAGCACATTGAAATGGGTTTCCATGATAAAACAACAATTTTAAGATCAAAGACTTGGAAGTTTACTTTAATTCTGATTATCTCTTCTTAGGATTGGTCATCAATATCCGATTGGGGTATCCAAAAGCTGGCGCCTCCACCACACAGCAGTTTTCAGCTCTGGTGTAAGCATTGAAAAGAGCTGTAGTGCACAGCTCCGCAAACTGTTATGGCCAGGTACTGCCGCTCAGCCCATATTGGAGAGGATAGGAACTGATTTGCAGCAGCTACTAAACCGTATACAGTGCTGTGATGTGATAACATCTGATTGTGGGGGTGCCAGGTGTCACAGTCTTATATTGTTGACCTATTTCTGGGATAGGCTATCATGTAAAAGTATTGGATAACCACTTTAATCTAAAATTTATGTTTGTGCCTAAGATCACCAACAAAAGTCTTGTGAGAATGATTAGCTAAACATGTACTTCAGCATAATTGTAGAAAAATACATTGACTGCACATCCAAAACTCCTTAGCTAAGCAAGTATTTACAAAACTAAACACAAGGTTTCTTACTTAACATTATGATCAAACCACATGAAGACCATGTCACGGCAAACCTTTTAGCAGGCTTCTAACTTTAAAAGGTGCGGTGTAATGCGGTAACCACTGCAAAAGCAATACCGCACCAGCAGGGGGATCGACCAAGGTACCCCACAGCTCCAAGTCACACCACCCCACAGGGACAACAGCACCAACACCAAGTCAATAGACTTAAAAGGCTCACCTTCCATATGGTTTCAGGCGAAAAGTTGTGATAAAAAAAGGCAGTATCCCTCTTGCATTCTTCTGCTAATTTAAAAAAAATATGGGTCAAATATGAGGAGTGCTGGTCCAAGTAAAATAAAAACGAGGGGGCAGACCGTGCATTGCAGCATAACTAGAAAAAGGCATGGACCATACATCCAAAACTGCTTGACTTATACATTACCCTACCTGGGAAATAGGAAAACATCTGGAAGTATGCTTTTTGTCATAAGGGTACTTTACACGCTGCGAGCTCGCTAGCGAGATCGCTAGCAATCGAACCCGCCCCCGTCGGTTGTGCGTCACAGACAGCGATTTACCCATGTTGCACAACCGATGGGGGCGGGTACGATCGCTTACCCCCATCACACGCACTTACCTGTCCTGGGACATTGCTCTGGCCGGCGATCCGCCTCCTTTCTAAGGGGGCGGTTTGTGTGGCGTCATAGCGATGTCACACGGCAGGCGTCCAATAGAAGCGGAGGGGCGGAGATGAGCGGGACGTAACATCCCGCCTATCTCCTTCCTTCCCATTGCCGGTGGAGGCAGGTAAGGAGATGTTCGTCACTCCTGCGGTGTCACACACAGCGATGTGTGGTGCCGCAGGAACGAGGAACAACATCACTAGTAAGCAGAGAACGATTTTTAGTTTCAGGACGACCTCTCCGCGGCAAAGGATTTTGACCACTTTTGCGATCATTTAAGGTAGCCCGTACTTGTCACACTCTGCGATATCGTTAATGACGCCGGATGTGCGTCACTAACAACGTGACCCCGACGATAATTCATTAATGATATCGCAGCATGTAAAGCCCCCTGTAGTGTTAGCTAGTTCTAAAGATGAATACCCATATATAAATTTAAAGGAAAACTAAGATTTTCATGAGTAAATACAACCACATTGCCCGATGTCATCAGTTGTGGAGGGATATGAATAATATCCCTCAAGGTCACGTTATTAGTACTCCATCATGAAAACAATAAAGCTTGAATTGAATCGGCCATTAAATACTCTAATCGGTGTCATGTGGGTGGGATAAAATAGTAATGTATAGAGTTTATCATTTATTAATAAACATTTTCCCTGAATTTTATGTGCTCGGTAATGACACTTCAAATGAGAAAATAGGCAAGCGTAACATGCCACAATTCCCCTGATGACCAGTGTAGACGAGGGTCGTCATCGAGAGATAACCCCTTGAAAAGAAAAATAGCCGTGTGCAAATGTAGTTTCCATTGATGTGATTGGAATTTCTGAAACCTTCAAGGGTTAAATAAGGAAGTGTAGAATAAAATCAGAAAATCATGATTAGATTATCTAGAAGGAAATGCAAAATCCTGTTAAATAACTGGTAAGGTTTAGCGGTGTATTATTAGTTTTTAAGAGGTTAAATAGATACTTTTAGACATTACAAGTATTTACGCGTCCACGTTTGGACTCTGGATATTAGTCTCCATATATAACTTGAAGTGACTTAACTATGTGCTCTATATAGCTGCAGTCTTTAGTGTATAGAGCTGTCACAGTGGGAGTGGGAAGTGGGCTTGTTTGCCAATAACCTCAGAGAAGAAATTCCATAACCCGCCGTGCAGAAAAGGTCAATCTCATTTTTGCAAACAGGAGTTCGGTTGGTTTAACCGCGCATTACAGAACTCGGCTTCATTACTAGTAATTAATCCTCAAGGTTCTTGAATGTCAGTTCAGGGAGGCAATAATGCAGGTAGGCTATGAAAAGTAATTGCTATTTTTCTTAGCTATGTGTGACCTAATTGAGAGCCAATCCTGCCTAATGTTTCCTCTCATTCTCAAGTAGATATACCCTAAGCTAAAGCCATGGTGGGGCAATAAAATGCATCTTCATGAACTTTCTCCTGTTAGTAATTTGCACAATGATAAATTCCATTTTATTTTGTAAGCCTGCCTGATTCATGAAAAATTCCAGATCTTACAGCACAAGTATCTTTTCCGGGGGAAGGAAGCAAGGTTTGTTCCGTCCAGCTACAAAGATGTCATATTGTGCAGATTAATTCATCATTTATATCCTGGGCTGAATGAAAAGATCTGCTTAATGTTATTGTTGGGTTTGCTGTAAAACATCTGATTTTTTTTTAGAACAGGACTACAAAATCTTTTCTGATGCGATGACCACTATGTCCATAATAATCCCAAAGGTCCAGAATAGTACGGAAAGGATTGTTAATATATGAGACATTCACAGCATCTCAAAATATCTTTAAGAAATGTATTATAGGTCCTGCTTCCACTTACAAGGATTCCCACCTATCGGGAGAATGGAGGCCTCTTTCTCTCCCTTTCATTGGGCTCCTAAAAAAAGAAAAGATCATGCAAGTGGCACTCACCCAGATTGATGATAGGTACTCTAAAGGGTTGTGGTTCTTTTCTTTTCTCTCAAACCATTGGCGGTGCTATGCTTCATGTAGGAGAGGCAATTACATGCAGAGCAAAACCAATCCCATACAACATAAGGCCTCTTTCACACGTACGTGCCTCCGGTACGTGTTTGGCAGTTTTCTCACGTACCGGAGACACGTACACACGTAGACCTAGGTATTCCTATGGTTTTGGACACACGTAAGTATTTGCGCACGGAACGTGTGTCCGTTTCGTATTTACATGTGTCCGTGTGTTTCTCACGCCAACATGTCCGTTTTCTCTCCGGCACCACAGGTGTCACACGGAACGCAAACGTGTCACATGTAATTCAAACGGACCACACGGATGTGTTCCGTGTGACACGCACCGGAGAGAAGACATGTGTCTGTGAGAAAAAAGAACAAACCTTTACTCACCTTCTCCTTCCCTCCTGTCTCTGCCGCTGCTGTCACTTGCTTCCGACCGCCGCTCATTATGCTAATTGAATATTCACTTCACTGCGGCCGGAAGCAGCAGCAGCGGGGAGTCGGCAGGACCAGAGACCAAAGATGAGCACCACGGACAGCGACGCCAGGGACAGGTGAGGAGAAAGTTCCCGTTCTCCGTGTGTTATCTGTGAACCACACATAGCCCATAAACACGGGTCACGGAGGACAAAACGCACCTCTGACATGTCCGTGAAAAACGTGCGTGGTTTTTCACGAATGTGTGAAAGAGGCCTAAAGCAAAGGTGCTAGGTGTTTAAAGTGTGCCGTACCCTCTGAGTCCTAGCTGTAACGTGAGTATACTTTCATCAGTCATATAATTGACTTATGATTAAACATGAAAGCCTTTGTAAAGTAATACTTCAGCTGATGGTACCCACCATACCAAAGAATCGTAATTAATTGGGGATCTACAGATGATTATCATACAGCCCGCCTGTATACACAAGTAATGGGCTTGGGATGAGCATGACCTACTGTGAAATCCATACCAAAAATAACTTATAATTTTCTCTAATATACAGATTTGGGTAAGGCTGCTGTTATAATAAATAGACTGTCAGTGGATAGCGGTGCTCAACAATGGGAAGAACACCTTCTTCAGGATGCCTACCTATTTCATAGAATACAATTATGAAGTGCCTTCGTTCATTTTTTTTTTTTAAATATGGCACATACCATCTTTAACAGTTTTTAGAATGTTTATTTTTTACTTACAGCATATTAATAAATCTGCCCAATATAATATAGGTCCTAAACAGAGTTTGGCATCAGGTTGTACCCATTGTCTGGCGGAAATTTCTGAAATGATGACGTGTTTCTCAGACTGGCTTGCGATATGGTGAAAAATTGTTTAGAGCAGTATAAGTGGTCTGAAGGGGTCTATTATATATTTACTTATATGGGATAGCTTTTACTGGATATCCTCATAAGAGACACAATGTAGGTCATGAAGTTTGTCGAGTCTTGTAGTCACTCATTAATTGCAGATTAGTAGACTGCTTATAACCTAGGATTCTGTTTTGTCATCAACATTGGTTTCATCAAGGAAAAATAAGACACTAATTGAAATTTATCACTGCTGGGCTTTAGATTAATTGGCAGTTATGAAGTTTCTTATTAAAGTAAATGAAAAGGTCGGAGCAGTGGAGAACTTATTCTAATGCTTGCGTCTCATATCTCATGGCTATATGTGGAAGTGGGGTATAATATTGAAATATTACAGGGCAATTTATTTAAGGATCAAAGAAAATTGATGTCCCAACAAGGACATAGTATTGCTTCTTTTCTTTATGTTGTGAGTTGTGACCTCGTCATGCTTTAGGTATATCTGCCTCCTTGCCTACATACCCGTACTCACACTTGCTGTCATGTGCCATGCCGCTGGCAGACACAGACAGAAAAGGGCCTCTGTGCAAGAACAATATATAGGCCCTTTGAAGCCCAAAAACTCTTAAAAGTGTACAATTCTACTTTTGGATGTAGAAATGGCCCCCCCTAGCCTACTGGGCCCCTTTGTGGTTGCACATGCAGGACCAATTTTATGTCCGCCCTTGCGCCATGCATTCTGGATTGACAAAATCAAGCTTTACTCATCCTGAATTTTTCTTTTTTCTCTTATCCAGATGATCATCAGCAGTACCATCTTTATACTGTTAACGCCAACTCTCTCTCTCTCTCTCTCTCTCTGTATATATATATATATATATATAATCTAATATATAAAGCTGAATGTGTTTATGTGTGTGTGTGTGTGTGTGTGCGTGTTTGGGATTGGCATCTGCAGCGTTGCAGCTACAGCCACAAAATTTTGCACACTCACACTTCTGGACCCCAAGAGCGTCATAGGCTATGTTTTGAGGGGAAATTTTAACCCCGCGCTTTACAGTTATTCACCAAAAAACCTGCCTCGATTAAAGCGAATGGAGCTGTGAGCCACAATGCAGCCAGAACTTCAGAAGAATGCGCAGCCAGACCCTTAAATGGAATGTTGCTGTGTCACAATGCAGCCAGGGAAAGAGACAGACAGGGAAAGAGGCAGACACAGACAGGGTAAGAAACAGACATAGACAGGATAAGAGACAGACACAAATAGACAGACAAAGAGACAGACTGACAGGGAAAAAGACAGACAGGGAAAAAGAGAGAAAGAGAGAGACAGACACAGACAGGTAAAGAGAGACACAGACAAAGAGACAGACACAGGGAACAGACAGACAGGGAAAGAGAGGGAAAGAGACAGACAGGGTAAGAGACAGACAAAGACAGGTAAAGAGACAGACAAAGAGACAGACACAGGGAAAGAGACAGACAAAGAGACAGACACAGGGAAAGAGACAGAGGGAAAGAGAAAGACAGGGAAAGAGACACAGGGAAAGAGAGGGAAAGAGATAGACAGGGAAAGAGACAGACAGGGAAGTGACAGAGATAGACAGACGGGGAAAGAGATAGATAGACAGACGGGGAAAGAGATAGATAGACAGACAGGGAAAGAGATAGATAGACAGACAGGGAAAGCGATAGATAGACAGACAGACAGGGAAAGAGATAGAGACAGATGGAGAAAGAGGCAGAGACAGACAGGGAAAGAGAGGGGAAGAGACAGACAGGGAAAGAGACAGACAGGGAAAGTGACAGAGATAGATAGACAGGGAAAGAGATTGAGACAGACGGAGAAAGAGACAGAGACAGTCAGAGACAGACAGGGAAAGAGACAAACAGACAAAGAGATAGAGAGGAGAGAGACAGAGAGATATATACAGAGGGGGAGACAGACATAATTACATTTATATCTATTTGCTTTGTGTTTTTTGTGTGCAGAATACATTTTTGTTAATACATTCTATTTTGTTAACAGCAATTATTAACCCGGGCGAAGTATTAACCCGGGTAGAACAGCTAGTATATATATATATATATATATATATATATATATATATATATATATATATATATACATATATATCCTGCATAGAAAATCTTCCTGCTCTCCATAAAATACCCAACACCCTACACACCATCTCATCCTGCCAGCTGCCGCTCTGCAAGCTTCAGTGCCAGTCATACATTGCTTTATCAACTGATAGGCATGTTTGTGTCCTGTCACTGTTGCTTGTATATTGAACGTTCACTGATTTTCCTAATAAACCCTTACATTTCTACAAATCTGGGATGTTATCATGCAAGCAAACCCAATAACAGGAATGCAGGTCACATAACCACTAGGTGGCCACATACAGTATATCATAGACAACTCTTGACAGAGTATTGGAAAATCACAGTTGTGTTTCTTGGGTCATTTACTTCAGTCAGTGTATGTGAAGGCAAGAGGAAAAGTAAAGAAGGACAGATGATCACCATTACTGAACTGCTATCCGACGAGCATGGCCTTCTTCTTAGCTACCAACTACTGTAACCTTTACCTGCTATCTGTGACAACTGTTATGATCCTTGGCTTATCCAACTGTCTTTTACTCTTTACCCCTAGTATGGCATCTGTATTTTTCTGATTTCTACAAATTCATACTTTTATGGTATGCTATAGAGATGATTATGGCATGCTAAAAGTTAACCAGTGAATAAATGACCAGCCTAGCTAAAAGTATTGAAATTTTTGTGCCAGATGAGTCAGCTTGACCTAAAGGAAAATTTTGAAGGTACAACAGGTAAAAATGTGTAGTCTACAGTATGTGGTACTTTCCCAACCCCCAAATAAAAACTGTTATATTCAAAATACAAGAACATTAGTGATTGTGAGTCAGTTGTGCCTGGTGTCACGTCCTCTGTTCATCTCAAACTATACACAGTATCTAAAATTCAGCTCCTTCTATTCCCTCCCTTTTCTTTCTCTTCTCGTAAAAAAATGTTTCCATCGCCATCTCTAACACAACCATCCTCTAGATATCAGGTTTGGTTTATTCCCTTATATCAATGGACTAGTATGTGTCATGGTCCTGACTTGCGGTGCGTCTTCTGTACTGTGACTTCTGTTGCGCCTTTCTGTGGAGCCAGTATCTGCCTGTGTGCCGCAGAGAACATCCTGCCGGGGTCTCAGTGCCATTCTGCATTCCTGTGATCAGCTGTTTCCCTGCAACAGGTCTTTCGCTGGTGATGGGAGGGGCTTGCCCACATGCTCCGTATTCCAAGTAATTACTCTACTTTATCAGGGAGCGTTCTCGGCCGGAGTGGCACCAGTTGTATTTCCTGGTTTGTTGCAGTAAGTGCCTGGCTCCTGGTTTGACTTGTGACTTGATCTTGGCTACTCAACCCTGGACTGTCTTCTGACTTTGCTCTGCCTGTCCCCCTGACCTTGTCGTTTCCATCCGGCTTCTGACCTCCGACCTCCTCCTGACTATGTCTTGCCTGCCCCTTGTGTCCCATACGTACTCTCCTGGTTACCTGACCCCCGGCCTGAATCCCAACCTCGTTCCCAGTGATTAGTCATGTCCTCTCGGTACTGACCTTGGTCTGTATGACTTCCCCTCTGCTCTCGCAGCATGTTCATGCTCACTGTGCCATCTAGTTGCAAACTCTGTACTACACCCCATAATGACTAGTATCTCATTCCACTGTGTGAGTGGCATAACATTTGTCTCACTCCACTGTGTGGGTGGCATAACAGTATGGTTCTGGGAAACAACTGCTTATTAGAAGGGTCAAATCACCACAGAATGCCCCTCTGATCACAGAATGCCCCCCTGTTGGGACCCCAACATTTCATTTTGATTCAACACCACCACAAAGATAAATCAATATTATATAGTTCCCAATCATATTATTGGACTGTCTGTATAATGCAGGATTGACTCATCCTCCAGGCTACAAAAAGCCCTGTGAAAATGGATATAGGAAATGGTGATAAAAATATATATGTCACGCTGCACACAGGGCTGGTAAGACGTAGTACAGCGTATTCCCCACCAGGTGGCCCCAGAGTAGTGAAAGAGAGTCAAAGTAACACTGTAACAGAAAGGAGGCTGAAGTACAGCAGAGTAACCTCAGCAGGCCGTTCACTGGTGAACCACCAGGGAGCAAGCAGGGAAGTCAGGTCACTGTAGAGGGAAGATCAAGATCAAGTCATAAAACAGAACCTAGGTCGGATGCCTGAAGATCAGGTATACAGAGGGAAAAACAAAGGGCACAGGGAACAGAAGACAAGACCGGAGGGTGAGGAGACACAAACACGGGAAGGAGGATGAACCAAGATGGGTAAACAACTGTGAGGAGCGGGAAGTCAGGGACTGGGACAGACAGACGAACAGGGGAGGGTACAGGTCAGGGCACGGTAACAAAAAGTCAGATCAAACAGGAAATCTCATCAGAGCCA
The DNA here is from genome assembly GCF_048569485.1 of Anomaloglossus baeobatrachus. NCBI lineage: Eukaryota > Metazoa > Chordata > Amphibia > Anura > Aromobatidae > Anomaloglossus > Anomaloglossus baeobatrachus. The sequence continues at coordinate 483,522,886 of NC_134354.1, read as the reverse complement.
GTCACAGGCTGCAGAGCAAAACTATAACCAGCAGTGGAATGCTGGTGCAGTGACCAGATATAGTGTCTTCTGAAACTGGAACGAGGCCGATGGGAGTTAACCCCTGACATGATCAGGCCAGGTTTGGGAAACTCTGGAGCGGAGAATACTGGTCCTTGATCATGACAATATAGCTAAACTTGTTAAAACAACAATTAGTTTGGCTTTATGTAACTCCTCTATCTCTGTGTAACTCCTTTTAACGCTGACCCCAAGATGAGGTTCCTGAACAAGGGATCCCCTCTGTTAGAGCACCACTCCAGCATTTTGTTTTTTAGCCATGAAGTGATGCTTCTAATCTAAGGTTCTTGGCCCTAATATTATACTCACCCTCTTGCACTTTAACCCTTTATCGCTTTATCGTTGCTGCTCTTGTTCCCCGTCACCATCTTGTGACCGCAACATCTGATTGTCCAGACGTCAGAAGTAACAGTCACATGCACTCAATGCAAGTCTGTGAGAGCCAGAATGAGGCTCTCATAGAGTTGCATTGAAAAATTACCTCTGACTCACTCCTACAAATACTGCAGTGATCTCGCAGGTCACAAAACTCCTGGAGACCAATTTGAGTGGTGGCAATCGAAGGTGAAGATGGCAGCGGATGAGTATAAGACTAAAGGGCCATTTACACGCTGCGACATCGCTAACGATATATCGTCGGGGTCACGGTATTTGTGCCGCACATCCGGCGTAGTTAGCGACGTCGTTGCATGTAACACCTATGAGCGACCTTAAACGATCGCAAAAGAGGCAAAAATCGTTGGTCTGTGACACGTCGTTCATTTACCAAAAATCGGCTGGTCAGTAGCAAGGTTCTTTGTTGTTCCTGTGGCAGCACACATCGCTATGTGTGACACCGCAGGAATGAGGAACAACCTCGGAGGAAGGAAGGAGGTGGGCGGGATGTTCGTCCCGCTCATCTCCGCCCCTCCGCTTCTATTGGACGTCTGCCGTGTGACGTCTCTGTGACGCCGCACGAACCACCCCCTTAGAAAGGAGGCGGTTCGCCGGCCACAGCGACGTCACAGGGAAGTAAGTCCGTGCGACGGGTGTAAGCGATGTTGTGCGCCATAGGCATCGATTTGCCCGTGACGCACAACCGACGGGGGCGGGTACGCTCACTAACGATTTCGCTAGCGAGATCGCAGCGTGTAAAGCACCCTTAAGTGTCGGGAACTTAGATTAGAAGCACCACTCCAACGTAAAATTAAAAAAAAAACACTGGAGTGGTGCTTTAACTTTGTATTCCCTAACACGGTATGTGACAATGGGTTCAATTTAGAAGTTGTAATGGAGCCTCATGAAACATCACATACAGTTAGGTCCAGAAATATTTGGACAGTGACACAAGTTTTGTTATTTTAGCTGTTTACAAAAACATGTTCAGAAATACAATTATATATATAATATGGGCTGAAAGTGCACACTCCCAGCTGCAATATGAGAGTTTTCACATCCAAATCGGAGAAAGGGTTTAGGAATCATAGCTCTGTAATGCATAGCCTCCTCTTTTTCAAGGGACCAAAAGTAATTGGACAAGGGACTCTAAGGGCTGCAATTAACTCTGAAGGCGTCTCCCTCGTTAACCTGTAATCAATGAAGTAGTTAAAAGGTCTGGGGTTGATTACAGGTGTGTGGTTTTGCATTTGGAAGCTGTTGCTGTGACCAGACAACATGCGGTCTAAGGAACTCTCAATTGAGGTGAAGCAGAACATCCTGAGGCTGAAAAAAAGAAAAAATCCATCAGAGAGATAGCAGACATGCTTGGAGTAGCAAAATCAACAGTCGGGTACATTCTGAGAAAAAAGGAATTGACTGGTGAGCTTGGGAACTCAAAAAGGCCTGGGCGTCCACGGATGACAACAGTGGTGGATGATCCCCGCATACTTTCTTTGGTGAAGAAGAACCCGTTCACAACATCAACTGAAGTCCAGAACACTCTCAGTGAAGTAGGTGTATCTGTCTCTAAGTCAACAGTAAAGAGAAGACTCCATGAAAGTAAATACAAAGGGTTCACATCTAGATGCAAACCATTCATCAATTCCAAAAATAGACAGGCCAGAGTTAAATTTGCTGAAAAACACCTCATGAAGCCAGCTCAGTTCTGGAAAAGTATTCTATGGACAGATGAGACAAAGATCAACCTGTACCAGAATGATGGGAAGAAAAAAGTTTGGAGAAGAAAGAGAACGGCACATGATCCAAGGCACACCACATCCTCTGTAAAACATGGTGGAGGCAACGTGATGGCATGGGCATGCATGGCTTTCAATGGCACTGGGTCACTTGTGTCTATTGATGTCATAACAGCAGACAAGAGTAGCCGGATGAATTCTGAAGTGTACCGGGATATACTTTCAGCCCAGATTCAGCCAAATGCCGCAAAGTTGATCGGACGGCGCTTCATAGTACAGATGGACAATGACCCCAAGCATACAGCCAAAGCTACCCAGGAGTTCATGAGTGCAAAAAAGTGGAACATTCTGCAATGGCCAAGTCAATCACCAGATCTTAACCCAATTGAGCATGCATTTCACTTGCTCAAATCCAGACTTAAGACGGAAAGACCCACAAACAAGCAAGACCTGAAGGCTGCGGCTGTAAAGGCCTGACAAAGCATTAAGAAGGAGGAAACCCAGCGTTTGGTGATGTCCATGGGTTCCAGACTTAAGGCAGTGATTGCCTCCAAAGGATTTGCAACAAAATATTGAAAATAAAAATATTTTGTTTGGGTTTGGTTTATTTGTCCAATTACTTTTGACCTCCTAAAATGTGGAGTGTTTGTAAAGAAATGTGTACAATTCCTACAATTTCTATCAGATATTTTTGTTCAAACCTTCAAATTAAACGTTACAATCTGCACTTGAATTCTGTTGTAGAGATTTCATTTCAAATCCAATGTGGTGGCATGCAGAGCCCAACTCACGAAAATTGTGTCACTGTCCAAATATTTCTGGACCTAACTGTAAATGTATAATAATAATGATAAATGAATGTATCATAGTAATCACATAATTATCTATAATGCTTAGCTGAGTTCTAGTTATGTAAGGATAAGACTATAGGCAAATACTGTGCGCCTGTAAAGAGCCTCAAACTAGGAGAGAAGACTATAGTGCCATTATTGAAAAAGCAGAGGTAGCCAGTTTTAGGTTTACTGTAGAAAACCCTTCTGAGGGCTCTCAAGAAAGAGGTTAATTCAAGAAAAGCAGTCTTTGCTTCTAAAGCATATTGTAGAACTGTGAACGTGGGCTATGATGAAACACCGGCTAAGTCTCCATGGGCTTCTTTAATGACAAGCGCTTTGCAGAAAAGTACTCTAGAAAAACAAAAGGCAGTCTACAAATCATGTTACTTTGCGGTCTGTCATAACAGGATTTACCCATGCTGCCTGAGTGTTTGTTTTGGCACGAGGAATTGATGGAAACGGTTCTTACTCTTACATAATATTGCATAATGTATACTTATTCTATCTGTAACCTATGAGGCCATATTATATTCTAATTTAATGACTGATATATCTTTAAGTTATTTCCATCTTTTTTTAGTTGATTCTTTACCTTTTATTACTCTTAAGAATGACTTAGTGAAATGTATAACAGTTTTAAATCATGTCTCCAGCTATTTTCTCATGTCAGCCATTCTAACGAATGAGGCAGGCACAGTGGGCCATGTGGTATTAGATACTAGACCTCCAGGAATTTGGATGCCTTCATTTATTTTTCATTGGAATTGCTTTTCATACAATCTACTAATATACAAAATATTCATCAAATATTACATTGTGGCCACCCATGAAGTCAGTTCAGCAACAATTGCCTGCTAAACCTTCTTATAACCAGAACGAGCAATAATTAGTATGTAGTAGATTTCCACAACCTGTGTCAGGTCCTACTTATGCATGTGGCAGGCTGTACTTATGGATGTGGCAGGCCCTACGTATGCATGTGGTAGGCCCTAGATATGCATGTGGCAGGCCCTACGTATGCATGTGGCAGGCCCTACTTATGGATGTGGCAGGCCATACGTATGCATGTGGCAGGCCCTACGTATGCATGTAGTAGGCCCTACGTATGCATGTGGCAGGTCGTACGTATGCATGTGGTAGGCCCTAGATATGCATGTGGCAGGCCCTACGTATGCATGTGGCAGGCCCTACTTATGGATGTGGCAGGCCATACGTATGCCATGTAGTAGGCCCTACGTATGCATGTGGCAGGTCGTACATATGCATGTGGCAGGTCGTACGTATGCATGTGGCAGGTCCTACGTATGCATGTGGCAGGCCCTACGTATGCATGTGGCAGGCCCTACTTATGGATGTGGCAGGCCATACGTATGCATGTGGCAGGCCCTACGTATGCATGTAGTAGGCCCTACGTATGCATGTGGCAGGTCCTACGTATGCATGTGGCAGGTCCTACGTATGCATGTGGCAGGCCCTACGTATGCATGTGGCAGGCCCTACTTATGGATGTGGCAGGCCATACGTATGCATGTGGCAGGCCCTACGTATGCATGTAGTAGGCTCTACGTATGCATGTGGCAGGCCCTACGTATGCATGTGGCAAGCCCTACGTATGCATGTGGCAAGCTCTACGTATGCATGTGGCAAGTCCCACGTATGCATGTGGCAAGTCCTACTTATGCATGTGCTCTCGACTGTAGAAGTTCTAGAAAAATAATTCACTAGCAGCACCCAGGATTGCTAGAATTTGTTACTATAGTCCCTAACCATTTCAAAGGCAATTAATATTAAAGGGGTTGTCCACTACTAGGACAACCCCTCCTGATTCCAAACATTTCCTCAGCTATAATAAAAAAGCCTATATTCACCTCCCATGTCAGCGCGGTTCCAGTAGTGCCGCTGCTCGCGTTCCCAAGGCTCACCATTTACAATCAGCAGCGGCTTCCTTCTGTCGTTCTGCTTTCGAACACAGGAGCAATTAACAGGAAGTGAGCGACAGCCGCACCGCTCACTTCTTGTTGATTAACTCATTTGTCTGAAGGCAGAGCGGCAGCAGCCGGCGCTAATTGGATATGGGGCTTGCGTGATGTTAAAATGTCACATGAGCCCCGGGAATGCAAGCCCTGAAACAGCTGGAACGGCGTCGGCACGGGAGATGAGTATAGGCTTTTTTTTTTTATACCTGGGGGAAACATGTGCAATCTGAAGGGGTTGTCCAAGTAGTGAACACCTCTTTTAAGGAATCATTTCGCCAGGACACCATGCCCCCTTATTAGCCAGAATGGAAAGCTGTTCTGGAAGTCTGGAACTCTCTGCATACTACAAGTATATGAATGTCTTTTTAATGAATGTCTTACTACATTTTTCGTGCAATGGCTATTGCAGTAGAAATATCTAGCCATCTAAGGTTTCCTGTAAAATTAGCTTTGTTCTGGGGTGCTGGTCTTGAAGTTATTAGACAATCACTGCAAAAGCTACAATCGTAAAGTGATTTCCTTTACTAGCACAACTCATTTATTCCTAGTATGTAAGGCTATGTGTCCACGGGACTCTGTTCCCGCGGATATATCCGCAGGTATGTCCGCAGGTTTCCCGCAGCAGATCCACGGAATCCGCAGCTATCCATAGCTGCGGGATTCCAGCGAAATATCTGCGGTAAACCCGCGGACATTCATGTGACTTACCTGCGGAATTCCCGGCCTCTATCTCCATAGTGGAAAACTGGGATTTCCGCTGGGATTTCCGCAGGAATAATGGACATGCAGTTATGTGCGGCTGCGGGACATCCGCAGCATATTCCGCAGCCGCACATACCACAGCATGGACACAGACACTCCCCATGTCCCATAGGATAACATGGGGAGTGTCTGTACTTGCTAAAACCTGTGGATTTATCCAGAAAATCCAGATAAATCCGCAGGTTTTCCACGGCAAAATCCACAGGTACAGACTCCCGTTGGCACATAGCCTTATAGTCCAGAGTTATAATGCTACAGGTTGCCACTGAAAACAATCTATTCGTTTTTCACCAGACACAATGCTAGCAGCCCACCTGAGCTCTTCAAATGCTCTGGTACGGCTAGTTCTCCTATATTACTTTGCTATACGGTGTGTAGAATGAAGATTACTCTTTACAGGATGCAATTTTTAAGATACTTGAAAAGAGAATGCACCCAATTTAAGGGACGAAGCTCAGAGGGTCTAGTGCTGTCTGGGGGATTTCCATCTCGTTCATTTATGGCATAAACACAGATTGTGGATCCAACCACTGAGACATCTGTCCATGGAAAGCTGGCCTGATGTGCACCGCTGCTAATGGAGAGGTAGTTGAAATTTCTATTCATTCTTATGAGAATTCTGACCACATCTTCACTGACAGCAGCAGACAACTGTAGGGCGTTATTCTTAAGATACATGCAGGTCTCAATGGTGGAACTCACATTGTATGCCCTATGGACATGTCATAAATGTTCAAAATTAAATTACAGTGTCATACAGTGGTCCAGATATGGATTGTACAGTTTCATCATTTTTTGAGATTAAGTATGACTAGCATCTTCATATCATTAATATTATTAAAAGGGATTTCCCACAAGCAAAGTTAATTTTAAAGTTGTTTTAATCAATAGATCTTGAAATTATAATAATTTCCACACTTGGATTCGTTTACATTTTTTTTCCTGTGCTGAGATGATCTTATATATACCGTATGTCCCTGCTGTGTACTGGGTACTGGGTAATGGCCGTGTCTGACCGTACAGGAACATGGTCTGATCATACGACATCTCCTGGGCCGGGGAGGACATAAAAGAGCGTACAGATATTAGAGCATGGGATCGCAAATATTTCTTTGAGGTAAAACATTTTTTAAAAACAACAGGGAAATGTTTTACCTCACAAGAAGAATCAGCTAGATCCTATGCTGTCCTGTCTATATACTCTTTTGCAAAAGACTATGCCATTGAAATTCTATAGTTTTGTTTACTGCTTGTTGCCTAGTTTACCTGCCACAGTCTATGCAATCTATAAGTAGTTTCCTATGTAAGGAGTGCAATGCTTGCAATTAATTGTGCTACTGGAATAGAAGACTCCTGAGAGACTGCAGAGGTGGCAGGTAACCTAGGCAACAAGCAGTAAACAAACTATAGGATACCTCCATTCTTGTGAACAGAGAGGAAATTTTAATAAGATGTAATTTGAAAAGTTGCTTGTTTTTACAAGAACTTTCAAATTTTATCTATTTAAAGGGAACCAAACATCAGGATCTTCATATATAAAGTAAAGCCAGTGCTATACTGACTCTAGGATGCTGAATGTAACCATACCTTTTGTTGTGAGATTGTATGTTTTATTTCAGAAATGTGCTAGTAAAGTTCCAGCAATGCACTGCTATTTGATTGACAGGTGCAACAGGAAGGGAATATGGGGGTCGAGACTTGCTATTTATTCCCACCCCGTCTGTCTGCCTATACTGGAATTAATGTCTATCATGGCGACAGGGGGAGGAAGGCCAGGTAGGCAGACAGGGGCAGGAATACATGACAAGACCCGACCCACATATTCCTTTCCTGTTGCACCTGTCAATCAAATAGCAGTGCATTGCTGGAACTTTACTTGCATATATTTCTGAATAAAAACATCCATCCTAGTGCCAGTATAGCAGTGGCTTTACTTTATTTATGAAAATCCTGCTGGTTGGTTCCCTTTAAGAAGATGAGACAAACCCTATAAACAACATGCGCATTGGTTATTTGAATATATTACTCATGATTTGCGTGTTCTTTAGTGTACACTAAAGTTGCATTTACACTAGAGCAATGTACCTTACTAAGAACGATTATTTCACAATAATGTTTCAGTGTAAAGAGGCTAACAATCACCAGATAAATGAGCAAATTGCTCGTACATCGGTTTTAATGGTCTTTTGAGTTGCACAAAAGATCACCATTCTCGGCAGCGCATTATGCTGTGTAAACAGGACCTGTGCTGCAGAGAACTATGTCAGTCTTTGCACATAGAATGATCTATTGCTGATCTCTCAGTGCGCACTATTTACAGTCTTGTGTACACAGGCTATTACACGACCGTCGATTGTCAAATATTTACCTATCGGTGCTAATTTAGTGTCTACAGTCGGTCTGTGTGGATGGGTGTTTAATCAGTAAATATGAAAAAATAATGTAATATAGAGTTAGAGTTTCTATACTCTGAGAAGCCTACTTGTATACAGACATATCCCTATTTTTTTAAAGGGAACCTGTCACCAGATTTGTCCCCTCTAAGCTGCAGCTAGCACCAGTAAGCCCTTATATACAGCATTTTAATATACTGTACATAAGTGCCCAACCCGAAAACATCTTTTACTGTACTGCAGGGCGGCTGGGTCCATTGGGCATCACTGGTTTCGGTCCAGCACCTCCTCTTTTCCTTCCTTCGTGGTCCTCCTTCCCAGCTCCGTGTGGATGACGCGTCGTATGTCAACATGGAGTCCTCCAATGCTCTCCTGCGCACTCATACTTCTCTCTGCGTTGCTTGGGCAGATCAAAGTATTGTAGTGCACATGCGCGGGTGGTCTGGGGCCTTTCCCTGCGCCTGCGCATTACAGTACTTTGCTCTGCCCACAGCAAGGCAGAGAGACCTGCAAGTGTGCAGGAGTGCAATGGAGACCTCTGTGTGGATGACGTATGACACGTCATCCACATGAAGTAAGAAGGAAGACAGCGATCACAAGAAGAGAGGAGGTGCCAGACCTGCAATACCCATCAGACCGGACCGCCCCACAGGTGAGTATAATAAAAGCTCTTTCTTAGGGCCGTTTCAGATCAGCGGTATTCTGCCACACTCCCAGATCCGGCACAAGGACAGTACAGTACTTTACAGTTCACAGACAGTGCGGCAAGCCCCGGTCACATGCTGTCACCTGCTCCGGTCACATGACCCTATGTGCCCGGAGCTTGCCAGTGAACTGTAAAGTACTGTACTGCCCTTGTGCCGGATCTGGGAGTGCAGCAGAAAAACGCTGATCTGAAAAGGCCTTTACGTTATACAGATCGGCCTGGGCTCTTATATATAGTATTTGAGAATGCTGTATATAAGGGCTTACTGGTGGTGGCCGCAGCCTAGAGGGGACAAATCTGATGACAGGTTCCCTTTAAGCTCTGTAACTTGCACAATTTCTTGAAATGCAAAGCTCTTACAGTATGTGCAAAAAAACAAAGAGGCAACAGATGCTCTTTAATCACTTGTACCAGGAGCTGGAGGTAGATTACCAGTGGGGCATAGAAAATAAACATGTTTATACTGTCTACTTTATATTTATCTGAATTTTGGTTGTAGACTCACGATCTCTAAGAAATCTGTATTCTTGAGTCTACATCCGTTAGTGCCTTAAGACGCTGGCATATACATATAATATAGCAAACACCCTGTTGTCCTTGTGTTGCTTCCATACCTTTACATCCCATATAGTACTTTGGCATTAGGTGTAGGCTTCCTTCTGTTTATTAGGAAAGTGTTAGGAGGCCTGTAAATGATTTGTGAACGCTCCTGCTAATAATAGTGCATGCCGCTGAGCGGGCGTAAGCAGTATTTTTTCGGCTGATGTTTCTTGGGGCCCTTTGTTTGAACTGTAGGAACTTTTGGTGTGATCACAGAGTTGCTGTGAGGTGTGTCATCCCCTGTCAGCATACACTGTGTTGTCTGCTGTCTGGACACTCCGTGTCTGCAGGCACTACTACTAGTGACACAGTTTCCCAGTTATGTGGATTTCGGTTTAATTGGAGCAGCTGTGACGAGGACACTCAAGCTGTTCATGTATTGACAGACAGAACGTAGCACGTGCAAATGTGTTATTAATTTCTTTCTTTCTGCTACTCTCTTCCCTGCAACTATCAAACACTTGACAGATCTACACAAGGAGCTCGTATGGGAACGGAAATCTTGGAAAACATGTCCTTCGTAGTAAGCTGTCATTTTGTAGTAAAAATATTATGTCATAGTTTTGAGGCTACTCTAACACTTTTATTTGTTTAGCTGGTCATAGACATAAAGATTATTTAATAATTTTGTAATAATCAGAAATAAATGATATCAGTAATTACTCATGGAAATCATGAGTCTTGGAAATTTAAGGCATATTTTTTATTTAAGATTTATTCCTAAACTTCCAGAGAAAATAATGTTACGGATAAAAAAAATAAACTAACATAAAAGAACTGAGGTGCTTGATAAAAATAAAAAAATTTAGAAGCAAAATAAGCAGTTAACATTCAAAGAGCCTTAAAGGGGTGGTTCACTACTTTGCAAAAGTGACCACATCCCTGTAAAACTGATAGAGAAGGATTTTTCTAAATACCTTGTTCGGTCAGTTCTGCCTCTAAGTGGCACTATCACAGTCCGCTCATCCCCATTGCATGACCCCCGGGCTCTGGGACCTGTGAGATCCGGTGATATCACTGCAACTTCCAGTTGACCTGACACCACTGAGGCCGGCCCTAGCCTTTCTGAGTGACTGGGCTGTGTTCAGTGTTTCACCGCTCATTACAGCCCAGCATCTCGCGTGCACTCTCCTTCACTGCAGAGCGCCGCAAACAGGAACGATGCTGGGCTGTGCTGAGCGGTGAAACTCTGTCCACAGCCCAGTCACTCATGGAGAGTAGCGCCAGCCTCGGTGATGTCAGATCAACTGTAAGTTGGCCTAATATCACCGGATCCCAGAGGTCACGGAGCGCAGGGGTGGTCACTTCATGGGGATGAGTGGACCGCGATAGCACCGCTCACAGGCAGAATAAGCTATTTAGAAAAAGCCTTCCCTATCAGTTTTACAGAGAGGTGGCCACTATTGCAGAGTAGTGAACCACCTCCTTAAAGGGAATCTATCATATTGAAAATGGTGTCTGATCTGCAGTCAGGATGTAGTCACGCACCCGAGCATGGTAGTGCTCACTCACCACTACATAAAATCAGTTGCATTTAACTTTGTTAAACTACCTGTTGGTATATAAGCTGGGTCTTACTTTAGGTGGCTTGCAGTACCATTGTTATTTATTTACAGTAGTCATCATGCACAAACAGTGTGTAGTTTATTTAGTTTTATTTATCTCTGGTATTCTGGAATCTAGAACTATTCAGCAGTTTTTATTTTCTACTCTCTCATAAAGTGCTGTTATAGGGAATTTCCCGCTAATAAAGTTAATTTTAATCCATAGATCTTGGAATTAAAATAAGTTCAACAATTGGAAGTTTTTTAAAAAAAAGTGTCCCTGTGCTGAGATAATCATATATACAGTATGTGTCCCTGCTGTGTACTGTGTAATGGCTGTGTCTGACTGTACAAGGACATGGTCTGATCATACCACATCTCCTGGGCCGGGGAGGAAACAATAGAAATTCAAATAGTAGATTCTTTCCGCTCACCTATTCAGTGTCCATATTACTGGCTGTGAGTCCACTTGATACTGGGCGGTGCAGGGATAACAAGACACCGGGCAATCCAGGATACTCGTATGCAAAAGGAGATCCAGCACTCATTCAGATAAAATCAATTCCTTTATTTAAAAAAAAAAATCATTAAAAACATGGCCCATAAAATAGAACAAGGTACTGGCACCAATACACACCGCTTACGCGTTTCAGACCGTGAGGTCCTTACTCATGGCTATTACCATTTTTAACCCTGTGAAAGTTTGGATTTCCAAGTCAATGCTGATGATGATTCTCCTGAATGTTCTAAAATAAGACCATGTTGAATACCGTATTTTTTTATATGACAAGATCATATGTGTTCTCAGAAATCATGCAAAGTGTACACAGTATACACTAAATTTGGCTTTGTTTTCCACTGTCCATTTTAAATATCTTTATTACTTATGGAAGGTGATCAGATCACAAACCTTTGTTCCTAAAGTCCACTTTACACGCCGCGACATCGCTATCGATGTTGCTGCTGATCGCACCCACCCCCGTCATTTGTGCGTCGCTGTGGCCGGTAAACAGCCTATTTTCTAATGGGGCGGTTTGTGCGGCATCACAGCGACGTCACATGGCAAGCGTCCAATAGAAGCGGAGGGGCGGAAAGCAGCCGCATGAAAGACACGCACACCTCGTTGCCGGAGGACGCAGGTACGGTGTTGTTTGTCGTTCCTGGGGTGTCACACGTAGCGATGTGTGCTGCCTCAGGAACGACGAACAACCTTTGTCCAAAAGCAGCAACGATATTTGGGATTAGAACGATGTGTCAACGATCAACGATTAGGTGAGTATTTGTGATCGTTAGCGGTCGTTCTTACGTGTCACACGCAACAATGTCGCTAACGAGGCCGGATGTGCGTCACGAATTCTGTGACCCACACGACATCTCGTTAGCGATGTCGTTGCGTGTAAAGCAGCCTTTACTGTTGTGTTGTTGACATTCTGTATGTCATTCAAATCCTTACAGTGACAAGAAAATAGCATTGATTGATCTGTCAGCAGATGTATGTTCATGTAATGTTCAAGACTCTAAAGGAACTGCACCTATGGTAATTATAACCCTGTGCGCTCCAGATATAGGCAACAGGAGACAACAAGAGCCCTTCAGAAGCAGGGGCTACTGGCTACTCCATAAAATATTGCTATTTGTCTCTTTGATGTTTGTGTTCAAAGAAGAAACCTTCAGTCCCACGGCAATCCAAATATCTGGTACACTTCCAATTAGTTGTATTAGGGCAGCTGTAAATCTGACATGTCTACTTATAGATATAGGATCTAAGATCTAAAGACTATCCAAGTCACATAAATTAATAGTGTAAAATACAAGTACACCGTGTGGGCACGTAAACTGCAAATACAACATACAGACAGACTTATCAATACATAGTTAATAGCTGAATAAAGAAATAATCAATAGATAAATGATAGATTGATGGCAAGTGATAAATAGATAGACTAATAAGTAGGTAATACTTAGATTCTTGAAAATGCAGTAGATAAATAGATCCATTATTAGATAATGAATGATAATAAATTATAATAGATTGATAGATTAGATAATGGAACTGTTTATGTAAATCTATTGATCATAGTTTGATAGACAAGCATTGATAGATAAATATATAATAGATTGTTAGATTGATAAAAGATAGATACAAATTCAGTGATAGATAGATAGATAGATAGATGGACAGATGGACAGACAGACAGAAAGATAGATAAATAGATATATACAGTGCAAGAAGAAGAAGACACATCTGCCTGTTTTTCTCACTATCTGACATGAAATCAGAATAAACCTTTCCCATTTTAGGTCAATTAGAATTACCAAAATTATTTATATTTGCCAAATGCTAGAATAATAAGAGAGAGAGAAAATGTTTTAAGGCATTTTTATTACTTTCTGCAAAGTCAAAAGTTTACATACAGTAAGAGGGCTATGCCTTTAAAAAATATGAGACAGCCCATATGATGATGTCATATCTTTCGAAGCTACTGATAGGTTTATTGGCAACATTTAAGTTAATTATTGACACACCTATGGATGTATTTTACTGCACACCTGAAACACACTGCTTCTTTGTGTAGCATCATGGGAAAGTCAAAAGAAATCAGCCAAGATCTCAGGAAGAGAATTGTAGACTTGCATAAGTTTGGTTCATCCTTGGGTGCGATTTACCTGAAGGTGCCTTGTTCATGTGTGCAAACAATTATACGCAAGTACAAACAAGATGGTAATGTCCAGTAATCGTACATGCATATGCTTCTTTTTAGATAGTGTGTGTAAACTTCTGGTTTCAACTGTAGATAGATAGATAGATAGAGAGATAGATAGAGAGACACAGGGCCTTGAGAATCATATCCTGTGTACTTTTCCACATTTCATGTTACATCCACAATCTTAAATGTATGTTTTAGGATTTTATGTGATATACCAACATAAAGTAGCAAGTATTTGTGAAGTGTAAAGAAAAGGATACAAAGTTTATAAATATTTTAAAAATATAATTCTCTAATTCTAAACCTTGTGAAGTGCATTTGTATTCAGCCCCTGAGTTAATACTTTGTAGGACCACTTCTCACTGCAAGTCTTTTGGGGTATCTCTATGCACATCTGAAGGCTAAGCTTTTTTTCCATTCTTCTTTGCAAAATAGCTCTAGCCCAATGAGATTGGATGGAAAGCGTCTCTGAACAGCAATTTTTAAGTCTCGGCACAGATTCTCAATGGAATTTAGTCTGGACTTTGACTGGGCCATTGAAACACATGAATATGCTTTGATCTAAACCATTTTGTTGTAGCTCTAGCAGGATATTTAGGGTCGTTGATCTGCTAGAAGGTGTACCTACACTCAAGTCTCAAAACTTGAGCAGCCTCTAACAAGTTTTCCTCCAGGATTACCCTATATTTAGCTCAATCCATCTTCCCATCAACTCTGACTAGCTTTCTGTCCCTGCTGAAGAAAACCATCCCCACAGCATGACGCTGTCACCACCATGTTTGACGGTGGGGATGGTGTTTTCAGGGTGATGTGCAGTGTTAGTTTTTTTGCCACACAAAGTCTTTTGAATTCAGCCCAAAATGTTCTACTTTGCTCGTATCTGACCAGAGTACCTTCCTTCGCATGCAAGCTATTTCTCCACATGGCTTTTTGCTTTCAAAACTGTCTTTGTCTTTGTCAGATTGTCAAGTGTAAAGGCCCCGTTACACGGGATGATATATCTAACGATATATCGGCGGGGTCACAGAGTTTGTGACGCACATCCGGCATCGTTAGAGATATCGTACTGTGAACGAGCAAAAATACTCACCTTATCGTTGCTTGTTGACACGTCATTCATTTTCATAATATCATCCCACCTTCTCTGCGCCGGTTGTTCATCGTTCCCGAGGCATCACACATCGCTCCGTGTGACACCCCGGGAACGACGAACACAGCTTACCTGCGTCCCGCCGGCAATGCTGAAGGAAGGAGGTGGGTGGGATGTTATGTCCCGCTCATCTCCGCCCCTCCGCTTCTATTGGCCGGCCGTTGTGTGACGTCGCTGTGACGCCGAACGTCCCTCCCCCTTCAAGAAGAGGATGTTCGCCGCCCACAGCGACGTCGTTCGGGAGGTAAGTACGTGTGACGGCGGTTACCGACTTTGTGTGACATGGGCAACAAATTGCCCGTAACGCACAAACGATGGGTGTGGGTGCGATCGCACATGCGATCGCACGATAAATCGACTCGTGTAATGGGGCCTTAAGACTAATAGTTGTCTTGTAAACATATTATTCCACCTGTGGATCTCTGAAGTTCCTTCAAAGTGGCCATGGGCCTCTTTGCTGCTTCTCTAATTAGTACTCTCCTTGCTCGTTAGTTTAGGTGGACAGCCTTGTATTGTTAAGTTTGGAGTTGTGCCATACTCCTTCCATTTTTGGATGATGGATTGAACAGTGTTCCGCCAGATGTCTAGAGGTTGCCCTATTTTTGTAACCTGGCTCTGCTTTAATCTTCTGCACAACTGTATCCCTGACTTGTCTGATGTGTTCTTTGGTTTTCAATATATTGTTTGATCCTAATGTTGCTAAACAAACCTTCGCAAAACAGCTGTAGTTATCCTGAGAATAACTTACACACAGGTGGACTCAATTTACTAATTAGGTGACTTTCGGAAGCAATTTTATAAATTTATTTGGAATATGTTAATTAATGGCAAACTAGTCAAAAGTTTGCTGGTTTACACAGAATAGTATACCCACTATTCATGTTTTAATGTATCTGTGTGCATGGTAATATGATTTACAAGACCCAGCATTTCCAACATCTTATTGCAAGTCTTCCGCATGCAATCTACTTTCATCCTTTAATGTCAATGCAAAATGAAGTTGAGTGTACTTTCCCTGGCTTCATAGCTGTGCTGCTGGTGAGGGTTTCAGTGGTGGCAGATAAGGGACTGCTAGAACAGTGGTCTGAGTATTGCTTTCATCTCCTCTGGGGACGGCAAATTACTCATCACAATGTGCTCCCTGGATGTGTGCAGTGTGCCTATAAACATACACTCGGATTGTACACCAAGCTTCATTGTTCACTGGCATAAAAGGACAAACGTTTGCGCATGCATGAGATTCCCAAAGTGGTGTTATCACAGTGGCATGATAGCATGATTAGTGGAACAACTGGACTGGAGAAACCCACTCCCCCTCGATTGGTCTGACACTAGTTTATTATTATTAACAGCCTTTTCAAGCCGTGGCAACTAGGCATGGGGAACCTGTCAGTTTTTACTTAAATACAATGTGTTATTGACAGTGCACAGTAGTGTGCTATACAGCACAATTGGAAAATAAAAAAACTTGGCAGGGTAAAGGCCCGTTCACACGTTCAGTATTTAGTGAGTTTATTCCTCATTATTTGTAGCCAAAACCAGGAGTCGGTGATAAATACAGGAGTGGGGCTTATAAATTTTGAGATAAAATACTGACCAAATATTCAACATGTGCACGAGCTCTTACAATTAAAGCAATACTGTATATTCGTGAACATGAACTAGATGAAGAACAATATCCTGTAAGTTTTAATTGCAAGGCATAACGAGCTCTGTATCGTTCACCTGATTGCGGGATTTATTTTTATTTTTCCGAATGTCTTTGTATGTTTTAGTCATCCAGAAAATTGTGTGGGTGGAATAAGGAGACAAATGATTGTTCTTAAATGTACTTCAGTTGTGCAATTCAGATCTCACTTGTTCAGGTTAAATTGTTACTTCACTCTTTTTTTTCATTTGTGAAGTTCTTACTAAGTTTTAAAAGTGGAAAATATGCTTCTACTGACTAAGGGGCACTTTGCACACTATGACATCGCAAGTCGATGCTGCAATGCCGTGCGCGATAGTCCCCGCCCCCGTCGCAGCTGCGATATCATGGTGATAGTTGGCGTAGCGAACATTATCGCTACGGCACCTTCACATGCACTCACCTGCCCTGCGACGTCGCTCTGGCCGGCGAACCGCCTCCTTATTAAGAGGGCGGGTCGTTCGGCGTCATAGCGACGTCACATGGCAGGTGGCCAATAGAAGCGGAGGAGCGGAGATGAGCGAGACGTAAATATCCCGCCCACCTCCTTCCTTCCGCATAGCCGGCGTGAGCCGCAGGACGCAGGTAGGAGATGTTCCTCGCTCCTGCGGCTTCACACACAGCAATGTGTGCTGCCGCAGGAACGAGGAACAACATCGTAACATCGGTATTTCCCAATTCATGGAAATGCCGGACCCTACACTGATGATACGATAACGACGCTTTTGCACTCGTTAATCGTATCAAAAAGGATTTACACACTACGATATCGACTACGACGCCGGATGTCCGTCACTTTCGATTTGACCCCACCGACATCGCAGCTGCGATGTCGTAGTGTGCAAAGTGCCCCTTACTCTTTTGAGTATAGTTTGATTATGTTGTTGGAATGACCTACAACAATCGAAGCCTCAATGAAATAGTGGATAGATAAGTAATATGTAAATAAGTAAATTGTATTGTAGAATACTGAAAAGTTTAATTACATAGAGTTTTGGCTTTTAGTGTTTTTATTGTGTTTTTGGAGTCAGTGATATTTTTTTTATGTCAAAATTATGGATATTCTGAGCATGATGTTACACCTGCCAATTTTCACATAAGTTTCTCTATAGGACTTCCAAAACACCCCAAACATTTAATTGACAACATTTTCCCAAACTTTTACAAAAAGTAATATAAAAAATACTGACTTATCAACTCACTCCTAAAGGAATATTCAAATATTATTACATTATTGTAGTTATACAGCATGAAAATAAGTGAGTTTGCAATTGACTTGCTTTTACTATCTGCTTTCATACTTCTGCGAGAACTTTTCTCTTTCATAATGTACAGCTCGTTGCCTAGGATATCGAACACCAGATGCTGACAGAGTATGCACTTTAGCTACATTTTAGACTGAGAAGTTAACTCTTGTGATCCTAGTCAGAATTTATTTCTTTACAGCAGTTAGCTCACCTCCCTTCCCCTCCCTGTCAACTTTCTATCAGTCCTGTAAAATCACAATTAACCAACCTCTACAGCTGGCAATTTCCAGAGCAATTCTCCTAATCACTGCTCTCACTTTCTGGTACTGTGTGCTTGTTCAAAGCCACTGATATCTTTTATGTAAATATAGTAATAACAGTGTAGACTTGAACAAGCACTCACACATTGTTAATCTGTCACAGTAGCAAGTAGAAATTAAGCAGTAGGAGGAAGCTACTGAACCAAAACTGTTACTTGCGTGAAATGCTTGCCTCCCTTCAAGAATGATTTGAAAGGCTGAACATTAGTGTGCTGCCAAAGACACAAGTTGAGAATAATGCTTTAATGTCAAAAACATAGGACAAAATCAGCTAGCCTTCTTCTATGTTTTCCTTATTATTAATTGGAAGGGTAGGTTCCCCTTGATCCATGCTCCCTTATCCACTAATATTTCACAGACCAGTTTTAATTAGGGCTAAGCTGGATCAAATTTCTCTCTCAGTTCATTTCAGGTCTGTTTAGGTACCAAAAGAGGTGAGCTAGTAGAATTAAAGCAAATCTGAAGAGGTCACCTTGTCACTAGTGAATGGCTTGACCAAAACTGATATCGAAGTATCTCACTGTTTTATGTACCGTATGCAGCAGTAGTGGATTTTATGTATTTTTAATTGCGGCGTTCTGTTGCATAGTGTTTATACAGTGTGTCCACGCATATGCTGTCCACCGCCATTAACTTGAGAACGGCGGCAGAAATAGGCATAGAAATGGTGTCTAGGTATAGTAAAGTAGTCATGCGCTACGCAATGATACCACCTGTAATGCCACCTGCTGGGAAACAACGGAGTTAGCATTTTTATCTCGAAAACGGAACGAGATAGAGATAAAAAGTGAATTGCAAAGTTGTAGGGTATCATCAATTCAATACGAATCGACACCTTGCATACAGAAATGCTATGATATGAAACATATGACCCCCCCAAAAACATTGAATGCTGGTCACACATATGGCGCTCATTTAACTTTGATGCTCAAAGTGGCCACCGTCAGCTGCAATGCACATCTGAACTCTGGACAGCATACTGTATCTTGCTGCACGTTGTGCAATATGGTAGGTGACACGTTTGCCAAGCATCTGTGATATGTCGTCGTAGGTCCTGCAATGTTGGTGGAGGGGTCGCATACACCTGCTGTTTGTTGTGACCTCACAGAAAGAAGTCCAATGGGGTTAGGTCAGGTGAGCGTGGAGTCCACTCCACGCAGCCACCCTACCTAATGACTTCTAGGACGGTCTCCATGAGGTATCGCTTCACGTCCGCAGCCATGTGAGTTTTACACGTTCTAATCATAGCATTTCTGTATGCAAGGTGTCGATTCCTATTGAATTGATGATGCCCTACAACTTTGTAATTCACTTTTGTTCTCTATCTCGTTCCGTTTTCGAGATGAAAATGCTAACTCTGTTGTTTTCCACCAGGTGGCGCTATAGGTGGTTTCATTGCGTAGAGCATGGCTACTTTACTATACCTAGACACCACTTCTATGCCTATAGCTGCCGCCGTTCTCAAGTTAATGGCGGTGGACAGGATATGGGTCGGCACACTATATTTAATATATTCCCAAAATGCATGATGTTTTTATTAACATGTAATCTTTAACCTTAAAGAGTAAATCTAATTTGTATATCATAAATCAGTGGTACACATAAAAACACCTTTTTGTACTATATCTTAGAAGCAAGCTTCTTTCTTAATTTGAACTGACCACACACAATACATGGATAAAATCTGTCTTCAATTCGTGGGTAAGATCTATCTTCAGTGAAAGCAGATTTTCACATTACAAATATTGTAGATGACAGTTACTGCTCATGAAGTTGTTTGGCGAGAGGAGGGGGTGTTAGAGGCAGACACACAGGTTCTGCTGCAAGTTCTCCTGAAATGACAGTTACACTTTAAAGTATAACTGTCATTTCAGAAGAACTTGCAGCAGAATCTCCGTGTTTGCCTTTGATTCCTCCCTCCTTCCCCTTTGCCATAGACTCTTCTAAGTAGCCACGATCATCACCTATCTCCACAACATGAAAATATGTATTCACTGAATACAGAGTTTACCCGTAAATTGAGACTGAATGATCAGTCTAGTAGGAAGAAAAAGCACATTTCTCAAATAAGATGCATTATCGACTTTCCTACTTTCACATAAACTGTTGATATATGGAAAAAATCTAGAAAACAATGGTTATTCTTTAGCCTTAACATTAATCCACCCTAGTAAGAATAGATGAGGCAGCCAGCTTAGGTCAGGAGAGTCGGAGATCAGGCTTGGTATTGTGATACGAGCATGGGCTGTGTTTCATGGATGTGTGAAACCGATCTTACGAAGATTTAAAACAGTACATAAATACTTTTATGTAAGGAATGATATCCCTCTATTATATCTGGACTTCAGTTGAGCACATGCTTTCCATTTGCTCGTAATACATATTGTAGCATCTATGGAATTTGGTTTGATGTCTATAGATGAAGCAGTCATTTATGCTTTATGTTCTGTGTATTACATATTGTAGTTATGTAAGTTTAAGTTTCGATGGAAATGTAATTTTCGATCTTTTCTTGTAAATTTAGCTGTAGGTAGTACTGTTATAAATACAATAACAACAAATAGAAGTGTAGTATTCATCTACATGGGCTTTGGGAGACAGGCTCTACTGTGGGCAGGCACTACTAACGAAAACTAATAAATAGGAGAATCCATTATCACTGTGCAAGGAACTCGGCACCAAATTCTTTGAAACGGAATCAATTTTCCCACCGTTATGAATTATCGGAAAACACATTTGTACAAATGTACCTTCCTCTGCTCTTTGATACTCCATCAAGTTTATTAGACATAAATAATTAATCTACCTATTTCAAATGCTTGTGTGATTTACCATAATCAGGAAGATATTAACCTGTCTCAGCCTTTTATCTTTTGTCAATAAACTTGAGCAGTAGTTCTGTGCTTTGTGCTAACACTTTATATACTTGCTAATTATACTCTCATGGTGTCACAGTTAATTCATCAACATCTGAAGCGATAGTATGGGCTAAAAATATCTTACACATATCTGTTGTGCTATGTTTCTCGCTTTCTACCTATATGTATACTGTGTAGGTATATAGATTAGCTCTTCTTTTGTTTGAGTTGTTTATTTCCTCAATTCTAAAGCTCTAAGGTCTAAATAACGTGCTGCAATGATCATATATCCTGCATATATCTATGTACAATACTCAACATTGAAATGGCAATGCCAAGGTGAACGAGTCATGTAGTTGTGGAAACCATAGGATTGATTAAAATGTTAATGACATCCAAATTGTATTAAAATAGAAAAAATATTTTGAATATAAGAACACCTACACACCTTGGCTGCTATCAGTGAGGATAGATGCGAACTAGGGGTGAAAATAAAAAGCGCAATAGGGTGATACCTGATGAAACAGGATAAAGGGATAGATGAATCTCCTCACCTGGGGTGGTTGTGTGAGACACAACTACTATTTACATATAAAGGCTGCTGCAGATCCACGGGTGTCGAGACACCAAACTGGGATATGATGAGGTAGAAAGTGGTTCCTCTGCACCGCCCGTGTAGCCAAACATTGAGGCAGGTGAAACTAAACAGGTTTTATCTACGCGTTTCAAGGCAATCTGGTCTCTTCTTCAGGATAAAACCATCAGTGAGGTTACTAATACGGTAGCTGTCTGAGGAATGTTCTGCCTCACTGAGTACACTTTGGCATGCAAATCACCAAGAGCTGACAGCTCTCTTAGCAATTGTTGTTTATTGACCTCTCAGATGTGCTCAATGTCCGGAGACTCTGCATGACATGGTAGACTGGTTAGTCAACGCAGGCTGCTCACAGTAGCACCAGCAACATGCAACCTAGTATTGGGATGAAAAACGGCTCCTAGGACACATTGTGGAGAAATGGCGGTACCACTGGTTCCACCACCAAAAAATTGTAATGCTGAGCTGATCACAAATCTGCACTGAAGACACAATGAGTCTGTTTATCGTATGTGTATATCTGCTTTTGGTGCTCACACTCGATACTGAATAAATAGAGATGGTTATTAAAATTTGTTTCCACTTTTTTCAAAATTCGCATATCAATAGCATGGCTATGCATCCTGTAACTTCCATAATACGACAACCTTTCTTCATGTTGTAAATAAATATATATATATATATATATATATATATATATATATATATATAGTATGTACAATACTGTATGTATAGTTTTTGTTATAAAACCTTTAGAGATTTTCATACATTACCCACTTGCCCACATAATTCTGCTATTCAGTACTGAAATTATGGTGCTTAAAGTCCATTGTGAGAAAAGTGCAAATGTTTGGTGTTGTTGATACGTATTGCCATACAGTGCCTAAACAGTACCTCATATAGTATTCAATAGTGGCAACATAACAATGCCATACATTTTCCACATAAAACCACCATTCAGTGTGTCTTATCATTACTACTATCCAAAGCCTTAACAGAGTTAGAGATTGTTGATAAAGTACATGGAGTTCGCGGGCAGTGATCAGTTACCTGCACTATTCGTTGAAATCTAATACTTTAAGGATGTCTCAAATATATCCCCCATGGCATTTGTTCATACTGTCACTATTTACTACACTTAAGGTCCAATTCATCAAAGCTTTTACGTTCTAGCATAAAAAGCTTAAAAAAATGTTGCTACAACTCGAATCTGCTCTAAAATTTTACGACTTTTGATGTTTTCACTCCATTTTCACCCAGCTCTTATAAAGTGGGTAAAGATAGGACTGGATGGGGTGTGGTGACCGCCACTCGTCAAATTCATGCAGTGGCGTTGACTACGTTACTAATCTTACTCCAGCAGGGACTGGAGTAAGATTTGTAGCGAGAAACACACTGAGTACATGCCACTCATCAGACACTCTTGACTAGAGATGAGCGAACCGGTCGCGGTTCGGCTCGAGGTTGGTTCGCCGAACGGACCTCCCGTTCGAGTTCGGTTCGTCGAACGTTCGACGAACCGAACTCGAACTGCATAGGAAACAATGGCAGGCAATCACAAACACAGAAAAACACCTAGAAAACACCCTCAAAGGTGTCCTAAAGGTGACAAACAACTCAAACACATTGGAAAGTGACAAGGACATATACTCATGCGAAAACAAAACAGCTGGACAAGGAAAAAGAGGAGGACACACAGATATAGGCATGGCACGCCCTTCTAAAATCATGTAAAACACCGCAAGGTGACTCCAAGCGGAGTCTCCATTTTTTCCAAAAATTGGGCCACACACACACCCACCCCTTCAGTGGCAGCAGTTGTGCCCCAGTTGTACACTTCACAGCTACATTTGCATCAAGCACATTCAAAAATACGCCATTCTTATCCATCCCCAGGATGACACCGGGGTAGGTAGCAAAGTCTTTGCTGACCCATGACTTGTTCATCTTGGCTTCTTTTAAAAACAATGTAAGCAAGGGTTACTCCAAGCGGAGTCTCCCTTTTTTCCAAAAATTGGGCCACACAGACACCCACCCCATCAGTGGCAGCACTTGGGCCCTAGTTGCAAACAGGATGTTTTGATTTGCATCAAGCACATTCAAAAATACGCCATTCTTATCCGTCCCCAGGATGACACCGGGGTAGGTAGCAAAGTCTTTGCTGATCCCAGCTCTGTTCATCTTGGCTTCTTTTAAAAACACATCAAGCAAGGGTTACTCCAAGCGGAGTCTCCCTTTTTTTCCAAAAATTGGGCCACACAGACACCCACCCCATCAGTGGCAGCACTTGGGCCCTAGTTGCAAACAGGATGTTTTGATTTGCATCAAGCACATTCAAAAATACGCCATTCTTATCCGTCCCCAGGATGACACCGGGGTAGGTAGCAAAGTCTTTCCTGATCCCAGCTCTGTTCATCTTGGCTTCTTTTAAAAACACATCAAGCAAGGGTTACTCCAAGCGGAGTCTCCCTTTTTTTCCAAAAATTGGGCCACACAGACACCCACCCCATCAGTGGCAGCACTTGGGCCCTAGTTGCAAACAGGATGTTTTGATTTGCATCAAGCACATTCAAAAATACGCCATTCTTATCCGTCCCCAGGATGACACCGGGGTAGGTAGCAAAGTCTTTGCTGATCCCAGCTCTGTTCATCTTGGCTTCTTTTAAAAACACATCAAGCAAGGGTTACTCCAAGCGGAGTCTCCCTTTTTTTCCAAAAATTGGGCCACACAGACACCCACCCCATCAGTGGCAGCACTTGGGCCCTAGTTGCAAACAGGATGTTTTGATTTGCATCAAGCACATTCAAAAATACGCCATTCTTATCCGTCCCCAGGATGACACCGGGGTAGGTAGCAAAGTCTTTCCTGATCCCAGCTCTGTTCATCTTGGCTTCTTTTAAAAACACATCAAGCAAGGGTTACTCCAAGCGGAGTCTCCCTTTTTTTCCAAAAATTGGGCCACACAGACACCCACCCCATCAGTGGCAGCACTTGGGCCCTAGTTGCAAACAGGATGTTTTGATTTGCATCAATCACATTCAAAAATACCCCATAATTAACCGTCCCCAGGATGACACCGGGGTAGGTAGCAAAGTCTTTGCTGACCCATGACTTGTTCATCTTGGCTTCTTTTAAAAACAATGTAAGCAAGGGTTACTCCAAGCGGAGTCTCCCTTTTTTCCAAAAATTGGGCCACACAGACACCCACCCCATCAGTGGCAGCACTTGGGCCCTAGTTGCAAACAGGATGTTTTGATTTGCATCAAGCACATTCAAAAATACGCCATTCTTATCCGTCCCCAGGATGACACCGGGGTAGGTAGCAAAGTCTTTGCTGATCCCAGCTCTGTTCATCTTGGCTTCTTTTAAAAACACATCAAGCAAGGGTTACTCCAAGCGGAGTCTCCCTTTTTTTCCAAAAATTGGGCCACACAGACACCCACCCCATCAGTGGCAGCACTTGGGCCCTAGTTGCAAACAGGATGTTTTGATTTGCATCAAGCACATTCAAAAATACGCCATTCTTATCCGTCCCCAGGATGACACCGGGGTAGGTAGCAAAGTCTTTCCTGATCCCAGCTCTGTTCATCTTGGCTTCTTTTAAAAACACATCAAGCAAGGGTTACTCCAAGCGGAGTCTCCCTTTTTTTCCAAAAATTGGGCCACACAGACACCCACCCCATCAGTGGCAGCACTTGGGCCCTAGTTGCAAACAGGATGTTTTGATTTGCATCAAGCACATTCAAAAATACGCCATTCTTATCCGTCCCCAGGATGACACCGGGGTAGGTAGCAAAGTCTTTGCTGATCCCAGCTCTGTTCATCTTGGCTTCTTTTAAAAACACATCAAGCAAGGGTTACTCCAAGCGGAGTCTCCCTTTTTTTCCAAAAATTGGGCCACACAGACACCCACCCCATCAGTGGCAGCACTTGGGCCCTAGTTGCAAACAGGATGTTTTGATTTGCATCAAGCACATTCAAAAATACGCCATTCTTATCCGTCCCCAGGATGACACCGGGGTAGGTAGCAAAGTCTTTCCTGATCCCAGCTCTGTTCATCTTGGCTTCTTTTAAAAACACATCAAGCAAGGGTTACTCCAAGCGGAGTCTCCCTTTTTTTCCAAAAATTGGGCCACACAGACACCCACCCCATCAGTGGCAGCACTTGGGCCCTAGTTGCAAACAGGATGTTTTGATTTGCATCAAGCACATTCAAAAATACGCCATTCTTATCCGTCCCCAGGATGACACCGGGGTAGGTAGCAAAGTCTTTGCTGATCCCAGCTCTGTTCATCTTGGCTTCTTTTAAAAACACATCAAGCAAGGGTTACTCCAAGCGGAGTCTCCCTTTTTTTCCAAAAATTGGGCCACACAGACACCCACCCCATCAGTGGCAGCACTTGGGCCCTAGTTGCAAACAGGATGTTTTGATTTGCATCAAGCACATTCAAAAATACGCCATTCTTATCCGTCCCCAGGATGACACCGGGGTAGGTAGCAAAGTCTTTGCTGATCCCAGCTCTGTTCATCTTGGCTTCTTTTAAAAACACATCAAGCAAGGGTTACTCCAAGCGGAGTCTCCCTTTTTTTTCCAAAAATTGGGCCACACAGACACCCACCCCATCAGTGGCAGCACTTGGGCCCTAGTTGCAAACAGGATGTTTTGATTTGCATCAAGCACATTCAAAAATACGCCATTCTTATCCGTCCCCAGGATGACACCGGGGTAGGTAGCAAAGTCTTTCCTGATCCCAGCTCTGTTCATCTTGGCTTCTTTTAAAAACACATCAAGCAAGGGTTACTCCAAGCGGAGTCTCCCATTTTTTCCAAAAATTGGGCCACACAGACACCCACCCCATCAGTGGCAGCACTTGGGCCCTAGTTGCAAACAGGATGTTTTGATTTGCATCAAGCACATTCAAAAATACGCCATTCTTATCCGTCCCCAGGATGACACCGGGGTAGGTAGCAAAGTCTTTGCTGATCCCAGCTCTGTTCATCTTGGCTTCTTTTAAAAACACATCAAGCAAGGGTTACTCCAAGCGGAGTCTCCCTTTTTTTCCAAAAATTGGGCCACACAGACACCCACCCCATCAGTGGCAGCACTTGGGCCCTAGTTGCAAACAGGATGTTTTGATTTGCATCAAGCACATTCCAAATCCACAAGCATTTACTCTCCCCAGGATGACACAGGGGTAGTAAATTCCTTCTGGATCCATGACTTGTTCATTTTGATGAACGTCAGTCTGTCCACATTGTCACTGGACAGACGCGTGCGCTTATCTGTCAGCACACACCCAGCAGCACTGAATACACGTTCAGAGACAACGCTGGCAGCTGGACACGACAAAATCTCCAAGGCGTAACTGGAGAGCTCTGGCCATTTTTCTATGTTTGAAGCCCAAAAGGAGCAAGGCTCCAGTTGCACAGTCATGGCATCGATGTTCATTTGGAGATACTCCTGTATCATCCTCTCCAGCCGTTGAGTATGTGTCAGACTTGTTGTCTCTGGTGGCCTTGCAAAAGAGGGTCTAAAAAAATTATGAAAAGATTCCATAAAATTGCTGTTACCGGCACCAGATACGGTCCTACTGGTACGGGTAGACTGGTGAAGATGACGAGACCGTCCCATGTTTGTCAAGTTACAACTGGGAGATTCCCTCCCTGCACCTGCACGGTTGTTTGGTGGAAAAGCCGAGCTAAGATCGAGTAACAGCTTCTGCTGATACTCCTGCATACGTGTGTCCCTTTCTATGGCTGGAATTATGTCACAAAATTTGGACTTGTACCGGGGATCTAATAGTGTGGCAATCCAGTAGTCATCATCACTTCTAATTTTGACAATACGACTGTCATGTTGGAGGTAGTGCAACAAAAAGGCACTCATGTGTCTTGCGCAGCCATGCGGACCAAGTCCACGCTGTGTTTGTGGCATAGAGGTGCTACCCGTTCTTTCTTCCTCTGACATCTCCCCCCAACCTCTTTCAACTGAAATTTGACCAAGGTCTCCCTCATCCGCTGAGTCTTCCATGTCCATGGACAGTTCGTCCTCCATTTCTTCATGTTCTCCTGCACCTTGCTCAACATTTCGCCTGCTACTATGCGCCCTTGTCGATCCCTGTTCCCCATGGTCCCATGCCTGCTGCGTTGGTGATGATGAACGTCTGGACCTTGGTGATGTTGTTGTCCCTTGCACATATGAATCCTCCTGTAGTTCCTCCCCTTCATGTTGTCCCACCCCCTGACTCCGAATAGTGTTTAGCGTGTGCTCCAGCATGTAAATGACTGGAATCGTCATGCTGATAATGGCATTGTCAGAGCTAAACATATTCGTCGCCATGTCGAAACTGTGCAGAAGGGTGCATAGGTCCTTGATCTGAGACCACTCCATCAGGGTGATCTGCCCCACCTCTGCATCTCGTTGGCCCAGGCTATACGTCATGACGTATTGCACCAGGGCTCTGCGGTGCTGCCACAGTCGCTGTAACATGTGGAGAGTTGAATTCCAGCGTGTCACCACATCGCATTTCAGGCGATGAACCGGCAGGCCGAAAGACTTCTGTAGCGATGCAAGTCGCTCAGCTGCGGCGCTTGAACGCCGGAAGTGAGCAGACAGTTTTCGTGCCCTGTTCAGAAGGCCATCTAGGCCGGGATAGTGTGTTAAAAATTGCTGCACGACAAGGTTCAACACGTGAGCCATACAAGGTACGTGTGTCACCTTGCCCAGGCGAAGGGCCGCACCCAGGTTTGCAGCATTGTCGCACACGGCCTTACCAGGCTGCAGGTTGAGTGGAGACAACCATTTATTAAACTCGGACCGCAGAGCTGACCACAACTCCTCAGCTGTGTGACTCTTATTACCAAGACATGTCAAGCTAAAGACCGCCTGATGCCGTTGCGCTCGGCTGCCAGCATAGTAATGAGGCGTGCGTGATTCCTTCTGCGCAGTGAGAACGCTGGTGGCCTGACCAGGCAGGCTTGGGGCGGAGGTGGAGGACCCAGATGAGGTGGAGGATGCAGAAGCTGTGGCGGAACTTGGACAGACAGAGGATTGACACACAAGTCGTGGGGACGGCAAGACTTGTGCAGCAGACCCTTCACCATCTATCACCATAGTTACCCAGTGCCCAGTCAGCGACATGTAACGTCCCTGTCCATGCTTACTGGTCCAAGTATCGGTGGTGAAATGCACCCGTTCACACACAGAGTTTCTCAAGGAAGCGGTGATGTTGTGTGCGACATGCTGGTGTAGCGCGGGCACACCTTTCTTAGAGAAGTAGTGGCGACTAGGCATCTGGTACTGGGGCACAGCGACAGACATAAGGTCTCTAAAATCCTGTGTGTCCACTAGGCGGAAAGGCAGCATTTCGGTAGCCAACAGCTTACAGAGGGATAGAGTCAACCTCTTAGCTTTGTCATGGGTCGGAGGAAGTGGCCTTTTATTTGACCACATCTGAGGGACAGAGATCTGGCTGCTGTGTGTAGACGGTGTTGAGTAGGGTGTCCCTGGAAAAATGCAGGTTTGTGAGGAAAGTGCAGGCGGAGACATGATGTTGCCTTCATCCAACGTTGGTGCTATCGATGTCTGAGAGAGCTGTACACACTCACTTGTTTCCCCTTCCAAACCAACTGACGACCTTACAAGCAAACTGCCTGTTGCGGTTACAGTGGTGGAAGTTTTGCGTGGAAAAACAGGTGTGACAGCTGTCCCCACAGTCCTAGAAGATGAAGAGCGCGCGGATGCACTGGAAGGGGCGGGCGGTGGATGGTTCGCTCCGCTAGCCGGCATTGCAGCACGGTGAGCTTCCCACCGGGACTTATGATATTTATTCATGTGACGATTCATGGAAGAAGTTGTCAAACTGCTGAGGTTTTGACCTCTACTAACAGAATCATGACAAATGTTACATATCACATGAGTTGGGCGATCTTTTTCGATGTGAAAAAAGGCCCAGGCTAGGCAAGGCTTAGAGGCCATGCGACCTGTTGATCCACCCCGAATAATGCTCATAGGCAGAGTGGTGGCTGAGGATGCAGTTGTAGACGTGCTACCAGTGCTCCGACTCTGTCCAGGAAGGCGCAAGGTAACTTCGTCGTCGGTTGCATCCTCCTCCACCGCCTCTGTTGACCTCCTCGAGTGCCTGACTGGGGGTTGACAGTAGGTGGGATCTAGAACGTCATCATCAATTGTTGTGTTCGCACTCCCCTCCCCCTCAGACCGAGCCTCTTCTTGCCCTGACCGAATATTTAAGTTGTCATCCCAATCGGGTATCTGCGTCTCATCTTCATCAGTATGTTCCTCATTGTCTATAACCACAGGTGTTACAGTTTGTGACAAAGGGTCAACATTATGCTCAGAAACTTGGTCCTCACGGCCTGAATCTGAGTCACAAAGGTTCTGGGCATCACTGCAGACCATTTCCTGTTCTGTACTCACTGTAGCTTGGGAGCAGACCTCTGATTCCCAGGCTATAGTGTGACTGAACAGCTCTGCAGACTCAGCCATCTCAGTTCCACCATACTGTGCAGGGCTGATGGAGACTTCAGAGCTGGGAGAAATCAAGTGTGATTGGGATGACAACTCAGAGGAATGGTGTTTTTTGGATGCGGTACTTGAAGTGGCTGAGAGGGCACTTGTTGGACCACTTGAGATCCATTCAAGCATTTTCCTTTTTTGCCCATCATCTACCTTTGTTCCTCTTGTTCGTGTCCGTAAAAAAGGGAGCACATCGGATTGTCCACAATAAGTAGTAGACATCTTACTTTTGCTAGTAGATGGTCTATCTTCAGCAGATGATAATGGAGCTTTGGCACCTTCCCCACTGACAAAACCTTTTTTGCCTTTTCCACCACGCCTCTTCCCCTTTCCACCAGCATCTGTCATTTTGCCACTCATGTTGATTGCGACAAGATTGTGGACTGAAAATGTGGTAGTAAAAATTGAGAGGTGGTGAAGATTGCAGTGGTGGTCTAGCTTTATTAACAGCAGAATAATAAAGAATAAATATCCCTGACAATGTAACTTAGTTATAATTCGTTGGAGTGTGCAACGCAGGCAGACGTGCTGCAAATGTCTTGGCACTAGTGGGACTATAGCAAAGTCCAATAGCCACGTATAGGATGCCACTAGGTACACTGAGTGTGTGCTAGTATAATGGCTTAGTTATAATTAGTTGGAGTGTGCAACGCAGGCAGACGTGCTGCAAATGTCTTGGCACTAGTGGGACTATAGCAAAGTCCAATAGCCACGTATAGGATGCCACTAGGTACACTGAGTGTGTGCTAGTATAATGGCTTAGTTATAATTAGTTGGAGTGTGCAACGCAGGCAGACGTGCTGCAAATGTCTTGGCACTAGTGGGACTATAGCAAAGTCCAATAGCCACGTATAGGATGCCACTAGGTACACTGAGTGTGTGCTAGTATAATGGCTTAGTTATAATTAGTTGGAGTGTGCAACGCAGGCAGACGTGCTGCAAATGTCTTGGCACTAGTGGGACTATAGCAAAGTCCAATAGCCACGTATAGGATGCCACTAGGTACACTGAGTGTGTGCTAGTATAATGGCTTAGTTATAATTAGTTGGAGTGTGCAACGCAGGCAGACGTGCTGCAAATGTCTTGGCACTAGTGGGACTATAGCAAAGTCCAATAGCCACTTATAGGATGCCACTAGGTACACTGAGTGTGTGCTAGTATAATGGCTTAGTTATAATTAGTTGGAGTGTGCAACGCAGGCAGACGTGCTGCAAATGTCTTGGCACTAGTGGGACTATAGCAAAGTCCAATAGCCACGTATAGGATGCCACTAGGTACACTGAGTGTGTGCTAGTATAATGGCTTAGTTATAATTAGTTGGAGTGTGCAACGCAGGCAGACGTGCTGCAAATGTCTTGGCACTAGTGGGACTATAGCAAAGTCCAATAGCCACGTATAGGATGCCACTAGGTTCACTGAGTGTGTGCTAGTATAATGGCTTAGTTATAATTAGTTGGAGTGTGCAACGCAGGCAGATGCGCTCTGCAAATGTCTTGGCACTAGTAGGACTATAGCAAAGTCCAATAGCCACGTATAGGATGCCACTAGGTACACTGAGTGTTTGCTAGTAAAATTGCTTAGTTTAAAAAAGTTGTAGTGTGCAATGCAGGCAGACGTGCTCTGCAAATGTCTTTGCACTAGTGGGACTATAGCAAAGTCCAATAGCCACGTATAGGATGCCACTAGGTACACTGAGTGTGTGCTAGTATAATGGCTTAGTTATAATTAGTTGGAGTGTGCAACGCAGGCAGACGTGCTGCAAATGTCTTGGCACTAGTGGGACTATAGCAAAGTCCAATAGCCACGTATAGGATGCCACTAGGTACACTGAGTGTGTGCTAGTATAATGGCTTAGTTATAATTAGTTGGAGTGTGCAACGCAGGCAGACGTGCTGCAAATGTCTTGGCACTAGTGGGACTATAGCAAAGTCCAATAGCCACGTATAGGATGCCACTAGGTACACTGAGTGTGTGCTAGTATAATGGCTTAGTTATAATTAGTTGGAGTGTGCAACGCAGGCAGACGTGCTGCAAATGTCTTGGCACTAGTGGGACTATAGCAAAGTCCAATAGCCACGTATAGGATGCCACTAGGTACACTGAGTGTGTGCTAGTATAATGGCTTAGTTATAATTAGTTGGAGTGTGCAACGCAGGCAGACGTGCTGCAAATGTCTTGGCACTAGTGGGACTATAGCAAAGTCCAATAGCCACGTATAGGATGCCACTAGGTACACTGAGTGTGTGCTAGTATAATGGCTTAGTTATAATTAGTTGGAGTGTGCAACGCAGGCAGACGTGCTGCAAATGTCTTGGCACTAGTGGGACTATAGCAAAGTCCAATAGCCACGTATAGGATGCCACTAGGTTCACTGAGTGTGTGCTAGTATAATGGCTTAGTTATAATTAGTTGGAGTGTGCAACGCAGGCAGATGCGCTCTGCAAATGTCTTGGCACTAGTAGGACTATAGCAAAGTCCAATAGCCACGTATAGGATGCCACTAAAAAACACTTAGTGTGTGCAAGTATAATGGCTTAGTTATAATTAGTTGGAGTGTGCAACGCAGGCAGATGCGCTCTGCAAATGTCTTGGCACTAGTGGGACTATAGTAAAGTCCAATAGCCACGTATAGGATGCCACTAGGTACACTGAGTGTGTGCTAGTATAATGGCTTAGTTATAATTCGTTGGAGTGTGCAACGCAGGCAGATGCGCTCTGCAAATGTCTTGGCACTAGTGGGACTATAGCAAAGTCCAATAGCCACGTATAGGATGCCACTAGGTACACTGAGTGTTTGCTAGTAAAATTGCTTAGTTTAAAAAAGTTGTAGTGTGCAATGCAGGCAGACGTGCTCTGCAAATGTCTTTGCACTAGTGGGACTATAGCAAAGTCCAATAGCCACGTATAGGATGCCACTAGGTACACTGAATGTTTGCTAGTATAATGGCTTACTTAGAATGAGTTGGAGTGTGCAGAGGACAAGAGGGTACAGTGGCAGGATTGTGGTGCTCTGGGTAGAGGAATGGAAGCCTGCCTTTCTATTCCCTCCTAATGGTGAAATGCAGGGAGGAAATCCCTGACCTGGGCTACACAGACGCTGTTGCTGTTTGCAGGACCTGTCACTTATGGCTCTCTGACCCTGCCGCTTTGAGCCCTTAAAAGGACTGCTAGAATGTGCTCTCCCTAAGCTGTCTAACGCTGTGTATGCAGCGCATACAGCTGTATCGGCTATAGGACTCAGGAGGACGGAGCTGCGACACTGATGTCTGACACCAAAGACGCAGAAGGCAGATAATGGCGTTCGTGAAGAAAATGTCCGGTTTTATAATGCAGGGACATGTGACATGCAGATCCTATCACACATGCCGTTGCTTCTCTGGCTCAAAGTCCACTTAGGTGTGTGTGTGTCTGTGATTGGCTGACATGCTGGCCCGCCCCACAAGACGCGCGCGCTTAGGGAAGGAAGACAAGAAAAAAAAAAAAAAAATGGCGATCGCCATTATAGAAACAGCAGTGATCTGAAGGCGCTGTTCACGCACACTATACACTGAAATGTCATAATAGTTTGATTCACAGAGTGACTTACACTATTACAGCAGAAACCAAGCTAGGATTTAGCTGTTTTTTTGGCTGCTAGAACCGTTCTCGAACGTTTCTAGAACTATCGAGCTTTTGCAAAAAGCTCGAGTTCTAGTTCGATCTAGAACATGCCCCAAAATCACTCGAGCCGCGAACTGGAGAACCACGAACCACGAACCGCGCTCAACTCTACTCTTGACTCCTTAGGCATTAATACCAGGGTGAAGGTTGCCACACCTGACGAACCTGGACTATTATGTGCCTTTATACAAATATTGACAAGTGTAATTCGTCATCAGACTTTCTTTATTATTTAATGCATTCACTGTGTCAACAAAGGGCAGTATTGTTTACCTACATTTCCATGAAAAACCACAAATGTCAAGTGCTCTTGATGAGCGGGGAATCATTTAAATGATGAACAATGTGATGATTCTCAGGACGAGTAAACGATGTCAGACAAGTGTTTATACAGAACAAGAATCGTGAAAGAAATGGTTGATTAGTGGTTGTTACATTGTAACTTTGAACATGGTGCACTGTGGTCATCACACAGACAGAGAATCTGAAGTGTAGGTGTGTTCAACGCTCAAATTCCATAAATGATATTACTTATCTCGAATACATGAATTCATAAAGTATTATACACACATTTCCACTGATACTGTAGAAAGATAATGTAATCAAAGTAGTGATAACATGTTCGATACTCAATTTTACAGCTTTATATAAACAATCTATGTATATAATTGCCTTATTCTGTCTGTCTTGCTCCAAAATGACATCATTACAGTGACAACCGTCGCCACACCACGCACTAAAGAGCCTGCGACCAACGGCTCAGCTAACTGAACAGCCCGAATTACGGGCCGACAGGACGACTCCCGACACTTTTCCTCGCACCCACACGGAGCCCCGACTCCCCGGTGAGTGCTGCACTCCCGGGAGCTCACACCGGCAATCCAGCCAACACATACCCACCGCTCGCCTCCGCCCCCCGCACACATTACCCCACTCGGCTCCACCACCCCCGCACTCCGCCCTCCACATGTATACACTGAACACACACACACACATGAATAGTCACCTGTGCCCAGCCATGCAGTCCTCAGCAATGACGTCCTCAGCGCCATGGCCCCGCTCGGCTCCACACACTCCGCATGTATACACTTAACACACACACACCTGGATAGTCACCTGTCCCCAGCCATGCAGTCCCCGGCACTGACGTCCTCAGCGCCATGGCCCCGCTCGGCTCCACCCCCCTACACTCCGCCCCCCGCACACATTACCCCACAGGATGGGGGCCCATGTCAGGATGGTGGCTGCACCATGATGGGGGCACATACCAGCATTGGGCCACATCACAGCATCAGCATATTTTTACTTAACTTTACACTGTTCATGGCCTTCTTTCATTACAAGCCATGGACATCATTAAACATTAGACTCATCTATTAAAACTGTTCCTTCTGTTGTTTGTCATTTTAAAACCAATAAACAATTATAAGAATACTAAATTGAACCTAACCCATCCAGTCCATTCATTACCTTATTATTCAATCTGCTAACCTACATACACATTCTAGACTACCCGATACGTTAGAATCGGCCACCTTCTAGTATGTCATAAATATGTTCTCTTTCCAATGCTCCAATTGTTACTGAACAATTCAATCGAAAAACGATCAACCAATCACTGAAAGCCAGACTATTTAACTTTTTAATTTCTTCCTATGTGTTTAATCGTTGAAAAAGGGAACAATCTCCATTTACATTATACATTTTTTTGAAAGATGGACGAGATTTTTTTTGCTCACATAAACAATTTAATGCACAATGAACGAGCATTTTGGGACACATGAATAAGTCGCTTGACCCATTCACATTACTGAGTTATCATGATCGATGATGGGTCATTGAGATTGGAATCTGACAGACAAGTCTATGAGCAGAATGATTCAGCTGGAATAGGTTCCTATAGGACCTAAGAATCTGAACGCCCAATAGATTATATATGTGAAGGTTATTCCATATGGCCAGAATGTGCCGACTTTTTTTCTTCTTTAATTTGCATGCCTTTAACATTGATATGGAGTTGAAAAAGAGGAACATTTTATATAATCTGTACAAGTATCTATAAAAGATGTAAGCGGATTCCAGTTACTTGAACTGAAATTATGTGGACTACTGTACATACTGTAGATATTCTATGTACTTTGGATATACAGTATGGCACCTATTAGCTGTTGACGTGTATGGATCACTTGCATGTTTGTATTTTGTTTTTATACTGATGAACTTGTATCCATCCATTTTGTTGTTCTGCTGTTCTGACTATGACTTAAGGTACATGAACAATGCTGTATTCTGTTAAATAAACAGTCAAGTTGTACATTGTCATATTATGGTAGACATAGAAGTCTGTGGTGCCGTCCTGTACCTCAAAGTGGCATATTGGCGTCTGTTCTGTAGGATCAGAGACAATATTATTAACGTTTTTATTCTCTACCACATTGGCTCTATAATGTCACCTACTTTATGGTTTTTTTATAGTGGCACCACATAAAACCACTTGTAGTTTTCCAGTTACTACTGTGAAAGATCAAAGCCACATACTTATTTCACGAAGTACAGTGGAACCTTGGATTACGAGCATAATTGGTTCCAAGAGTGTAAACCAAGTTACTCTTATATCAAAGCGAATTTTCCCATAGGTAATAATTGAAACGCAGACAATTGGTTCCACAACCCAAAAACATTTACTGTATTTATACAAACGTATTACAGTAATACAAAATAATGTACTGTATTCATATAAAATTATTACAGTACACTAATACAAAATACTGTACAGTAAAAACATAAAAAAAAACAACAAATTAAACTGCATGCTAGCTTACAATAGAATTGTTGGTGTGCGGGAGCTACTATAGAAAGAAAAAATTATGTATAAATATGACAACCTTTATTGTTGTAGAATACACAAAAAGCACACCCCAAATCTATTCTCCCCAATATAAGGGCAGAACGAAGCCAAATGTGGAGTAGGAATACTGCACGGGCAATTAGATTACAATACAAGTATCTACAAATGCAAATTGATAGACATGCTATATAGTATATACTGGACTGTACAATGGAATACTGTATAATGTATACAGTACATATGTACAGAAAGTTACCCCCAGAGCGGGTCAGAGCACGGTGAAAGGACGGAACCAGATGTGTGCACGGTGAGTATTTGCTCTTCTTGCAAAGCATTGCTCTTAAACCAAGTTACAAATTTATAAAAAGCTTTCCTTGTCTTGCAAAACGCTCTCAAACCAAGTTACTCTTAATCCAAAGTTCCACTGTATATTTTTTTCATTTCCAATAAGAAAAAAGTTTGTATTGTGCTTGGACCATACCTTACTTACTATCTGAGATCCATCCTTACATATCCTAGCATTTCATCAGTCATGCTGATTGCTGATCTTTTGGACTTTTCAGGAGAAGAAAAGCCTTAGGTACTTGTTGACATGACACGAACTGAGCTGAACTTGAAGAATGTAGAGGAAACCTCTTATTTCCATGCCACAAGGTCTAAGAAAACAGGCAGCAGCAGCAGGTGGTGTGATAAACATTTTAGACCATGAAAATTTCCTTCAAGATGATAAAAATCAATTTTTAGTGAAGAAATGTGTGTAACCGAGTCCGTTTGAAAACAAAGCAAACATGATTAGATCAAAAGTGCCGTAATAAATAATAAATCAGTTTACCTTTCAGTGTTGTGAAACGGTTTAATTATAGATCCCTCAATTAGATTAGATGTATTACAATGGGTAATTAAAACTGTATCAAAGAAGCTGCTATCATGAGAACAAAAGTAAGCATCTCCAGAAATGTATCTTGCAATAATTACATGTGACAGAGTGTCCCCTAAACTTTAACAAGCGTGCAATAAACATTATGTATCTCATTTATATACCCTTTCATAAGACATTATAGAGCCATTCTGACATGGATTTTAAAAGTATGTACATCAGATCTAAGAGGTCTATTTAATCTTTTGAACATTTTTAATTCTATGCAAATGAGAGTTCTCTGGGTATTACAGAGTACTTTACGGGATATGTGAAAGTAGCAACAAATCCAGCTCACCATCTCTGCCTCCATTCTCTGCTCAGAGCCCGGACATCATGATTAAGGGTGGAAATACACCAGAAACGCTTTGATGCATATGCCATTGTAGCGGCTTCATTGTGAAAATGTTGATGTCCCGTGTACTTGAAATTCTCAAGAAATAAAAAAAACCTGTTCATTAGAGCTGGACTTTCCTGAGTTAATTACTGAACGGGATCCTGACAGCTAGTACATGCTGGCTGAACCATTGGCGCCATGGCGCCAGACACTCTATGCATGATTTCAACTATGTTTATTTGACTCTGACATACTGGGGGGTCCCAAAGCCGGAGCAAGATGCATGGGTGACTAGTCGGAAAGGCTGATTCCTGAAGGCTTCTCGCCGCCTGTTGCCAATGACTGACAGGTCTCTCCCTATACATGTCTGCAGGGAGAGACCCATCATTCAAGGGAAAGACGCCTTTGGGGAAAAGCTTTTCTGACCAGTTTCCTATGCGTCTTGGTCCCCGGCCAGCTTTGATGTATGTTTTCCTCTAAAACGCTGTAGCATTTTACACCAATTTTGTACCAATCAGGTTCCTCTGCCTCTTGAGGTTGTTTTCCCAGCTAGTACCAATCTCTATGGTTTGATTGATAGCTCACTCAATGTGTGACACCAGACATCAGGCAACTAATTCCGGCAGAGCGCTATTAATCAAGTTAAAGAGGCTAGTTCTAGGCTAAGAAACAAGCTCAGGAGTCAAAGGCTAGTTAAGTGCTCTATCACAGCCAAAGCATTAAAGGGAACCTGTCAGGTGCAAAATGCACCTAGAACCACGAGCTGTTCTGGGTGCATATCGCTAATCTCTGCTTAACTATCCATGTGTCTAGTCGTACAGATAAAGAGATCTTTAGAAAAAGTATTACTAAAGATCTTTTATGAGATACTAATGAGCTGGGGACTAGTCACAATAGCGTTAGTTCCTGCACTCATTCCGCCCTCTTAACATGGTAGCACGCTCACAGGGGCATACTAACATGCTATTCAATGCAGCATTACCAGCGGTGACGCCCATACCTGTGTCCATTGTGACCGCTGATCTGAATGCCGGGCACTTCCTGTCATGCACAGCATGAAGCAGGGTGTACACATCCCAGCTTCAGAGAGGTCTAGGGCGCATGACCGAAAGTGGCGGGGACTTCTGATTAGCGGTGACAGCGTACACAGATATGCACATCACCGCTGGTGATGCTGTATGGAATAGCATGTTAGTACATCCCTATGGGTGTGCTAACATGCTAAGAGGGTGGAATGAGAGCAGGAACTAACACCCTTGTGATTAGTCCCTGGCCTCATTAGTATATTATAAAGGATTTTTACAAATACTTTTTCTAAAGATCTCTTTATGTATACTAGTGTATACAGGGACAGTTAGGCAGGGATTAGCAATATGCACCCAGAACTGCTCGTGGTTCTGGGTGCATATTGCACCTGACAGGTTCCTTTTAAAGACTCATTTCTATATGATTTAAATTGCTAATTTCTCGGGAATGCAGCAACCAATGGAAGATGGAAAGTTGTCGATGGATTTATATTTGAAAGATCTGCTGTTTGGGGATGCGGTTACTGTTGCTAAGAGATTGCATTTAATGGGATTTACACCTTGTGCAGAATTATTAGGCAAGCTGTATTTTAGAGGATTTTTTTTATTATTGATTAACAACTATGTTCTCAATCAACCCAAAAGTCTCATAAATATCAAAGCTTAATATTTTTGGAAATTGGAGTGGGGTTTTGTTAGATTTGGCTATCTTAGGAGGATATCTGTTTGTGCAGGTAACTAATACTGTGCAGAATTATTAGGCAACTTAAAAAAAACCAAATATATTTTCATCTCACTTGTTTATTTTCACCAGGTAAACAAATATAAGTGCACAAAATTTAGAAATAAACATTTCTGGCATGCAAAAACAAAACTCCAAAAAATTAGTTACCAATATAGCAACCTTTCTTTATGATGACACTCAACAGCCTACCATCCATAGATTCTGTCAGTTGCTTGATCTGTTTACGATCAACATTGCATGCAGCAGCCACCACAGCCTCCCAGACACTGTTCTGAGAGGGGTACTGTTTTCCCTCCTTGAAGATCTCACATTTTATGAGGGACCACAGGGGTGGTATGGGGTTCAAATCAGGTGAACAAGGTGACATGTCATTATTTTTTCATCTTTTAGACCTTTACAGGCCAGCCACGCTGTGGAGTAGATGGATGCATGGGATGGAGCATTGTCCTGCATGAAAATCATGTTGTTCTTGAACGATACCGACTTCTTCCTGTACCACTGCTTGAAGAAGTTGTTTTCCAGAAACTGGCAGTACCTCTGGAAGTTGAGCTTCACTCCATCCTCAACCCGAAAAGGTCCCACAAGTTCATCTTTGATGATACCAGCAAATACCTGTACCCCACCTCCACCTTGCTGGCGTCTGAGTCGGAGTGGAGCTCTCTGCCCTTTAATGATCCAGCCTCTGGCCCATCCATCTGGCCCATCAAGAGTCACTCTCATTTCATCAGTCCATAAAACCTTTGAAAATTGCAGTCCGCTCACCATTCTTGTAGCTCTTCTCTGAACTTGCTCCAGTTGTTCAATTTCTTTTTTAAAATGTGGTGCCCAGGACAGGACACAGTATTCTAGATAAGGTTTGACAAAAGAGGAGTAGATAGGGATAATTTCTTAACGTGATCTAGACTCTATACTTCTCTTAATACATCCGAGAACTGTTTGCCTTTTTTGCTGCTGTATCACACTGTATCACACTGTTGACCCATGTGTAGTGTGTGATCTGTTCGTACACCCCAGTTTTTTCACATGTGCTGTTGGTTGTTTCTATTCCTCCCATTCTATAGATGTTATTGTTATTTTTATTTTTCTTGCTGAGATGTAGAATTTTGCATTTCCATCAGTTAAATACCATTCTATTAGTCGCTGCCCATTGTTCCAGTTAATCTAGATCTTTCTGAATCCTTTTTCTGTCTTCTCCATTGTTAGCTATCCCTTTTAGCTTTCCATGGTCTGCAAATTTGATTAGTGTACTTACAGTTCCTTTATCTAGATCATTTATAAAAATGTTTAACAACACTGGGGCCAAGACAGAGCTTTGTGGTAACCCACTTGGAACACTCTTCCAATTGGATGTGCAACCATTTATTACCACTCTTTGATTATGATCACCGAGACAGTTATGAATCAATCTAACTGCAGCCTTGTCAATCCCATACTTTGTTATTCTTTTAATAAGAATAGTATGGAATACCTTATTAAAGGATTTTCTGAAGTTGAGATATATTTATATTACATCACATTTCCCTTATCCATCGAGTCATAGAAGGAAATTAGATTACTCTGGCATGACTTATTTACTACAAACCCATGCTGGCTCTGGTTAATTACTGTATTCTTATCCCAGTTTTTATACACATGTTGGTAATTAATTTGTTTAAAGACCTTTCCTAATAAAGAAGTAAGGCTTAATAGCCTCTAATTTCCTGGCTCCATCTTCTGTCCTTTTTTTGAAGATAGGGATATTTGCTCTTCTATAATATTCTAGAGCAAGCCCAACAGTTAAATAGAATACCTTAAAAAATGAATCAATCAAGAATAAGGTACTACTTAAAAATAACGGTCACAATTTATTAAGATTAGCATTGTAAATGCTAGAGTTTATGAAAGGGCTGTTGGTTTTGGATTACAATGCGCTGAATCATTAAGAGGTGCATGCCACTTAATGAATTTGACGTATTTTATCAATGACATGTACCTCCTGACGCCTCACTAGAATTGTTACTACAATCGGGGACTGGTGATAACTGTGCGTCTAAAATTCAACCTGTGATTTTATAAATCACAGTGAAAGAATATTACCATTGACTAGGAGGCACCTCTGTACCTAAGTGTCTTTTAAATAGAAAAAAATGTATATATTTTTACAAATGTAAATGGTTATCATGAGTTTAAAAAGTGGCAAAGGCACCAAGCCTACAATCTTTATTACTTCATTTATTCTCGGACCCCTTAACATGCCATTGAAAACCTGCTCCTCACATGAAAACTTGTCACTTTCTACCCCTGCATCACCTGGATAGGGAATGAAATCTTTTCCTCTATGGATACAGAGTAGCATAGCTGAATGTTTATAGCACATGGACAGGCTTTATGTCGTGACCAAATACAATTGTATGTGTATTGACTTGTGCATGATTTCAGTGTGATCTGAAAAGTGTTTGCAGATGTTGTTTTATAATGATATATCAATTTAATATAAAGGATGATCTGCTAAGTAGATACATTCTTGGCCTGCACAAGCAGAATTGATATGTAACGTTGTTCCTTATGACTGCAGGATTAACCCTTCTAGCTGAATGTTGAACAAACCTATGCCATTGAATTATAGAATGCATTGTTAACTAGATTAGCCAGTTTATTGCTTCTACTGTATATATTATAAAAATAAAATCTTATCTGCAGGTTATGTAGTAGTGTTTAACCTGATGTGTATTAATATTAATAGTGTGCTATGAGTTATAGACTATTGCGATACTGTACAGATGTGACAGATATGGGTTTTTTTCACTTGTCGTTGTATGGTTGTTGCATGTCCTGCATTTGTCTTCTAGAAGAAAGTCTTAAGTTTCGTTCCGTGGACACCGACATTTCACTGTTTATCTGTTCTCTGTACAGTACTGCAATAAATAGCAACTCCACAACCACTGTCTGGAGGAAAAACCTCAGCCATTTGAACAAACAGCTTGCAAAAACATTTGTAATTAGCATTGGTGATGATAATTACAGTAACATGCCGTACGAGCACCAAGGGGAATTCTTTTTCCCAGACCATCTTGCAGTCTTCTATTTTTTCTCAGTTCTGT
The DNA here is from genome assembly GCF_048569485.1 of Anomaloglossus baeobatrachus. NCBI lineage: Eukaryota > Metazoa > Chordata > Amphibia > Anura > Aromobatidae > Anomaloglossus > Anomaloglossus baeobatrachus. The sequence goes on along the minus strand of NC_134354.1, from coordinate 483,480,185 downwards.
GAGAAACAGTGGAGGAAATAAGCCATTGTAAGATTTCTGGTCTCCTCCCTTAGACCAATAACTCTTAAGTGGTGCCTCCTCCCCGTTTAGTGGTTTCGTCTTGTGAACTGCGGAGTTCTTGGTGCAATGCTGAATGAAACAACTATAATAACAAACACAAGCAAAAAATGATATTTCTAAATATTACAACAGCTAGATCTTTGTTATACAATCCTTAAAAATTAAGCTGCAACGCCGAGAAGGAAAAGTCATGGATGTATGAAAATTACTTGATTAATAGACATGTTAATTATTTGTAAATTATGAAAAATCGAATATGGAATTTTCAAAACATTTCGATTTATTCAGCATCAAGTGTGAGCTCCACCCACAGAAATATATGCACTTATACACCTTGGCATGTTATTAATGAGGTTACTAAGGGTTGTCAGAGGAACGTTCTGCCATGCAGAATGTACTTGGGAATGCAAATCATCCAGATGTTTGGCAGATCTTTTTACAATTGCGACTAATAATGTCCTAGATGTGTCCGATGGGAGAAAAGACCAAAGATGCTGCAAGTGTAGACCACATAAGCTGCTCACAGTAGCACAAACAAGATGTGGTTTGGTGTTGTCATGTTGAAAAATGGATCCTGGGGCACTGGAGAAATGACCAAACCACGGGTTCCACAATTCATCTTTTTTGTACTGTATTTTGGACATCACAAACTAAGCCCATGGTGTCAAAAATAGTCTACAGCAGCAGATCTTGATGATTTAAGTGCATTCAGTATCGCAGGACATTCATTCCTCAGACCACCATTAATATCCACAATGATAGCATGCCAAGGTGTATAAGTGTGTGTATTTCTGCATGTGGCGCTAATACTTGATATTACATTTTTAAAATTTTCTTTACATTTTTTCACCTTTTGCATAAGATTAACACTTCTAACGTTTGTCAATCCTTTGATTTCTGTAATTCATATAATCTAAATCTAATCTCAATGTCATCAATATTTATGGTGTGTTGGAAAAACGGAAGCACTAAATGTAATCATGTGAACTGAAAATGTTGCCCTAAATATGAGCCCATTAGCTCAGTGACAAAATATAACAGTGACCACCTGTCAGGTCTGGCGGTTTGCATTGTGGTGGGCATCATTGCAGGTCTCCAGGGGGCGGAGATAGTGCAGGTGTTCGCTCTGGCTGTGTTTTGTGCTCTAAGGGACTCACTTTAAACTATGGCACTGCTGGAAGGCGAGGTGCTGTCGCTCCCAGTTATTATGCGGTTCAGGGGTCCTATGGTGCCAGCTGTTGCCAGGGGATATTGGACGCCATGTCTTCTGGTTCAGTTAGGTGGTGGGAGGTTCCTTCCAGTCAATCTTCCTCACTCCCTCTCTTGCCACTCTGGGTTTAAGGTGGAGACTGGAAGTTACCTCAGCAGTGTCAGCTGATCCATGAGAGGGATATTTAAACCCACCATATCCTATGGTCAGTGCTGATTATTTTCAGTTGTTCCTGGGTAGGAAGGTTAGTAGTTTGCATTGCTGCTGGTTTGCTCTTTGCTTTGGTGTTTTGGTTTTGATTTTGGCTTTGTCCCTAGCCTTCCCTCATACCTGTATAGTGGTTACTACTTTCCTTACTGGTTTTGGTGCATTTGATCTGACTGTGGCCTGTGTGCCCAGCCTCCAGCCGGGTGAAAATTACCCCAGCCCTTAAGGGCATACGGTGATGTGATGGCTAGAGCAAAGTGTGTCTGGTATACTGCGTTTGCTGGCCTACCGTCTGATTATCCCATCACTGCCCATGTATTTGTCGCGGGCGGAGGAGGGGACGCTGCGCTCTCCCACTGCTCGGGTCCGGCTGCCGCTGCTGCTGCGGCCTGCTGCTGCTCGGTGGCTCGAGCGATGGGCCGGATCCCGGGGACTCGAGCGGCGCTCCTCGCCCGTGAGTGAAAGGCGATTGGTTTTTGGGATTGTATATTGTCCGTGACGCCACCCACGGTTGTGGTGATTCTGTGGACACCACCGCTGCTCTGTATGGGGATCCCGGGAGCGGTGACAGGGAGCAGCAAAGTTGTTGGTTCTTCCCTCCGTGGGTAGGGGGTGGTCGTCCCGGGGCCCAGTGATGAGGTGGGGGATGAGGGATGGCGGGGCCGGTGCAGGGCTTGGTGGGGTGCAGGGACGCGGGGGCAGCGCTGTGCCTCACGGCACTGTGGTACTTACTCAGCCTGAGACGGGGACACAGTTCTCGGTAAAACACACGGCTGGATAGACGGTTCCCACGGACAGCTGCTGTTGCTTTTCCCCAGTAGTTGACGGTGACGGTCCCTTTTCCTGCACCTAAGTCTATGTTGGTAGCGATGGGTCCCCACCGGTAACCCGCTCCCCGGCTTGGATATGGGCCGGAGGAGCCCCTCTTTGCCCGCAGGCGCTGGACCTGAGAAACTGGTGCCTTGGCGGTGGCGGTGTCTCTCTCCTACGGTTGGACTGTTGCCTTCAATCGGGACTTAGCTGTTGAAAGACCCAGGAGGTCCCCTTCACTGACGGATTTGGCAAATTCACAACGACTCCTAGCCTTGCCGGGATCCGAAAGGCCCCTGCCAATGGTGCTGGCTTCTCTTCGTATACCGTTCCGGTACCGCCGGGCCACCACCCGTCCACGGTCCTTTCGGCAACCTCCGATCAGCCTCTCCTGCAGACGGTCACCGCCGTCTGCTGACCTTGCTGTCTCAGTCCGGGGCACACACCCGGACCAACTTCAGGCTTCCTCAACTGTCACTTTCTCTTCCACTTTTACTCCTCTCTCTTGCTCCTCTACCACTTCCTCCTCCAAACTCTATCTTCAACTAACTGCCTGGTTTTCCTGCCTCCAGGACTGTGAACTCCTCGGTGGGCGGAGCCAACCGCCTGGCCACCCCCTGGTGTGAACATCAGTCCCTGGAGGAAGGCAACAAGGATTTTTGGGTAGCTTCGGTGTACCTATCCGGGGTGTAGCGTGTGGTGGTGTCATGACCTGTGACCCCTGGCTTGCCCAGGGCGTCACACATTATACCGCCATACTATGAAATTCATTCTATGAATAGCTAAAACAGTAAGCTTTATTTGTAATAATATGGAGGTATAAAAGGAATTGTCAAAGATTAAGAGATCCGTACACTAAGGAAGTGCAAGTTTTCATATAAACCATACTACATCACGGTATCATCTTGAGCTGCTATATGACGAGCAGATTCTATGGCTGCACAGTTGCTCTTGTGTAATGAAAGGCTCTTCAGCTCTGAAGGATTCAGATTTCATTGTATTCTACAAGGATAATAACTAAGATATCAGTGGAAACCATTCAATCATCTTCCATTGAGACTATTGTTCAGTCATTGTCACTATTAGAATAATCTAAGAGATTTCATTATGTGTCATTATGGCTGGATTCTGGCAATGCATAAGAAAATCTCAAAAACCATGTTCAGGTCACAAACCTATAAATCCTGCAGAAGCACCTTAACGTTTAGAATGAATGTGACTAATGAAAATATATACATGGCGTAAATATGAAAAGATGTCAAAAATGTTAAAAAAATGGAATAAAAAGTCCCAAGAAAAGTCGGAAATAATACACATAGAAAGTCTCTATATCAAATGTAAGGGGTGAAAGTTCAGAAAAAAATCTGTAACAGAAAAACAAAAAAGCGAAATTAGGGCCGTTCAGCACTTTCACAGTCTGGATATTGTCATAAGACGCTCACAGACCACAAGCTTTTATATTAAGCGGGTTGTTCACCTTTAGGACTTTTTTATCTTAAGTGCATGTATGTGGGGCTAAAATCATTTTTACAATTGGGTTTCATTACAAATGTTGCTCCATTTTGCAGTTACAGGCTTTTTGTTTTCCTGTACACTCAACATTAATGGCGTCTGTATCCAAAAAGCATCTGAGAGAAGTTTAGAAAAAGACAGAGAAAGAAGACGTAAAAATGTCTCCTGTTAGACAGTGAGAACGAAGTCACAGACAGATTCTTTGGTAAAGAGGACGGCCACTTTCTCTTGTTGGTGCAGCTTTCCTCACATTTCTGTCCATAAAATGGTTGGTGGTGGTGAACATGTGACCAGACCCGACTCCTGCAATAGTGTGAGGCATTTTACAATTGAAGGAGGCTAATGGGCGCTCGTCCGTCAGCAGCCATTATATGGACCGAAGTGCTGGTCATTTTGTGAGGAAAGCTGCAGTAAGAAAATATGGCTGACCTCTAACTAGCTGTCAGTGAGCTTGTTCCCACAGTCTGACAGGAAAGTGACTCTTTTATCCCTTTTTCTGAGCCCCTCTCAGCTGATTTATGGTCACAGACCACATAAAAGTTGAATGTCAGGGAAATAGAGTCTGTAGGAGCAAAACGATGCAAAATTTGTAATAAAACCCTATTGTAAAAATTATTTTAACCCCAAATACACGTATTTAAGATTAAAAAAATGTCACCAAAGGTGGACAACCCCATTAATGCTTTGCCTGGGTAGTTCCTCTAATCAGTCACCATCCATTCGCATAGGTGTTGGATTACTGCTTTACACTTTTTTGCTGTTCTGAACGCCTATTATGTTTGTGATCCTCTATTGGTCAGAGTAACCAAAACATAGTGTAAAACAAATAACAAATTTTTATTCTAAAACACAATTATCTGGTGGTGTTTGAGTATTTAGTGACATGATTCGGACTGTGATCGTGTTAAGCAGCCATAATTTAGCTTTTTATATTTCATGTACTGTCAAATTTGACTTCATTTTTTTTTCATCTAAAGTTCAGAACATGTGGAGACGGCAGAGACTGATTCGAAGGACTGCAGTGTGTATGTTTTACAATAAGTTGCAATTGAATTACTTCAAAACAATATATGCTATTCAATATACTAGTACTAAGATCACTCTTTAGCTGTGGAACTGCCATATTGCCCTTGCAAGGTTAGGGACAGTTGGCTATATTATATTAGTTACACTCTTATCAGGAAAGCAGTTATGAAATTAAATGTCAACCTTTACCACCATTTCCGAGTTTATATATAGAATTTTGATAATAAATTGCTTTTCTTATCTTGCACTAATCCCGAGTTACAGCTATATGTAACTGTAAAATAGTATCCCAAGGTTGACATATGTTTTTAGAAAAAAGACTGCTGTGTGTTTCACCAATAATTCTAACACTACACGATTTTTATTTGGCCGAATATCTTCATTGAGGTTCTAGAGGTTGGGGATATTTATGGCAGTTAATAGCATTTAGAATCATGGTGTCAGTTTCACTGTCAGTATCTAGTTAGGTAATGGACTTGTTAGTTGTCTCTTTGGTCCTATTCATCAAGACCTGCGTTGTTCACAGTGGTTATGATGAGGGGCCTGCTGGAGTTTGACGTCTCTTCATGAAGTGTCATGGAGTGTCGATGAGCAGCAAGCACCTTTATGAGCGCCTCGCCATAAATCTTACTCTAGTCCTTTCTAGAGTAAGACTTGTGACTTATGACCAAAAACAGGAAAAAATAGTGTCTCTCACCATCCATAAAAACAATCCATCCATAGACTTTTAAAGTGTGCCACCACGTTAATCCCCATGTGTAGATGTTGGTCTCTAAGTGGTCCATATGTGCTTTGAGTAGTACCGGAGTTTTCCTCTGTTTTGTTGCACAAGATTAGGGACTTAAGGCCGCTTTACACGCTGCGATATTGTGACCGATATTGCTAGCGTGCGTACCTGCCCCCCATCGGTTGTGCAACACGGGCAAGTCGCTGCCCGTGGCGCACAACATCGCGCAGACCCGTCACACTACTTACCTGCCTAGTGACGTCGCTGTGACCGGCGAACCGCCTCCTTTCTAAGGGGGCGGTTCATTCAGCGCCACAGCGACGTCACTGCAGCATCACTGAACCGCCGCCCAATAGAAGCGGAGGGGCGGAGATGAGCGGGACGTAACATCCCACCCACCTGCTTCCTTCCTCATTGCAGGTGGCCGCAGGTAAGGTGAGGTTCCTCGTTCCTGCGGTGTCACACATAGCTATGTGTGCTGCCGCAGCAACGAGGAACTACATCGTACACGCAGCAGCGATAATCGAGAATAGGGGGCCATGTCACCGATGAGCGATTTTTCAACGCTTTTGCGACGATTCAAAATTTCTCATAGGTGTCACACGCAAAGACATCGCTAAAGCGGCCAGATGTGCGTCACAAATTCCGTGACCCCAACGACATTGTTTGAGCGATGTCGCAGCGTGTAAAGCGGCCTTTAGTGATTGCCATCGCTCAGCAAATTCATGAGGTCACCATTCACTGTTGTGTTCCAGCTCTGCCCACTTTGTTGGAGTGGGGTGAAAATTGCTTAAGAACGCTAAAAGTCACAAAATGTTTGTGCTGCCTCGAGTTGCGGCAAAATGTTGCTACTTTTCAAAGCTGTGATGAATCAGGGCGTTTATGTTTAAATGTAGGAGGTAGACCAGCTTCCAATGTACATGACAAAAGTGTTAATAGGGGTTCATTAGCCAGACCTTGACCAAAAGAGTATCCTTTTGGCCCTCCATCTGACTGATCTATGCCGGTATAATGAAAAAAAAAGTTATGGAGTAGAGACATAGACAGCATTTTCCTATACAGCAGTATCTTGTAAAAAAAAAGTATACAGCAGGATATATGTTTATAACATGGTAATCCTGGTATATATGTCCCCCATTCTGGTATATATATCCTCATCCTGGTATTTATGTCCTCCATCCTGGTATATATGTTCTCCATTCTGGTATATATGTCCCCCATCCTGGTATATATGTCCTTCATTCTAGCATATATGTCCCCCATTCTGATATATATATGTCCCCATCCTGGTATTTATGTCTCCATCCTGGTATTTATGTCTCCATCCTGGTATTTATGTCCCCCATCCTGTATTTATGTCCCCCATCCTGGCCTATATGTCCCCCATCCTGGTATATATGTCCCCATGCTAGTATTTATGTCCCCCATCCTGGTATATATGCCCTTATAATGGGTCCCTTCCTGATATATATATCCTGGGCTCCTTCCTGGTAAGGCATCCATCACAGATGTCCATTAACTGTATAGATCATGATCTTTCACGATGTGTCCACTAAATACATCATGTTGTGAATATGGATGATGGATTAGGTGATTGATTCATCTGTTTAATAAGAATACTCATGACAAATAATAAGGAATAGTTGTTCTTTTTTAGAACATAGTACACAACTCCTCTTTGGAGTCCATAATGTTCTAACTTTTACAACTTTTCAGTTTTGGACTCATTTTCCTGCTGTCTTCTCCAGCCCATAACATATCCTTTAGATCAATGAATCCTTTTCTTGCTCCATAGATGAGTTGTGATGAAAAACATATGACAATATACAGTGATATTTATGTGTTTAATTTGAAAGACGCCACATGTAATCCATTCTCATAGGAAGACAGTTCTGTCTTACATACATTTTTCCTGCTGATGTTTGCATGTATTGTTAATTAGATGCAGGTAATAGACACCACATTTATCACTGTAATGTACATTGCTAGAGTACTAAGTTAGCAGAGTTTGTCAGCAGAACATGGGTTTTGTGGTGTGGAATGTAAAAGTTAAGCGAACTTTATTAAAGAAGGGCAGTGAGCCCCATAGGGGTGAATGGACCCCATGACCATCGTGAGGGTGCAAGGTTAGGAGGGGGTTAATTGGTTGAACTGGGATAGGGGATAGTTAGGACTATTGGATTGGTGGAAGGAAGCTGTAGGGGGATTGGAGGGGACCAGGGAAGGGGTGGGGGTTGTGGGGGGGTATAAGAGAGGGGGGTGGACTGATTACCTCCCCTTTCGTCGTTGAAAAGTTGTGGCCCCAGGGCGTTGTGCTGCCGCTGTTATGACTGACCTTAATGCGCTGTTAGAGATGGTGCGGGGGGCCTCCGAGGTCCTCGGCGTGGACGCTCTGCGGCAGCAGCTGGTGGCGGTCTGTGGAGCTGGAGCGGTACAGCCTGCTACTCCTGCGCCCGGACCGCTGCTACGTGCTCGGCGGGCGCGACCGCCGGAGCGCTACTCCCCCAGTGGGAGGGGGAGAGAGAGATCTAGGAGCCCCTACGGGGACCCTCCGGGACAGCGGAGCCCTCCATCTTACCAGGGGGAGCTGCCGGCCGCCGGGAGGAATCCTCGACGGAGATCCCGCGGGTCGGGGGTGGGCGGAGCCTCGGCGGGGCCCACTTCCGGTCCGCGGCCAGCACAGTCCAGGACCGGAGCAGCGATCACAGCAGCCCCCAGTGAAGTGCCGGCTGGGGGTGGCGCTCGTCGGGGTATGGCACGGACGGAGACTCCCTGCAGACGGCAGGGGAGAGCGACAGGTCGGAGGATGGGGGATGAGGAGAGCGGCGACGTGAGGAGCGTGGAGGAGGGGTACGGTGGCCCGGAGGCGCAGATGAGGTCCACAGTCACGGTCCCCGCCAGCAAGGATCGGGCTGGGGGGGGTTCCCAGCGACGGTCAGATGCAGCACGGCCTTCCTGCAGTCGGCAGGGAGGGAGCCCACTGAGGACGGCGGCAACAACAGCAGCGCAGCAGGTGCCCATGCAGACAGCGAGGAACGACGGCGGCAGGGCGCCACGGCGTGAGAAACGAAAAAGGTCGAGCAGGAGGCGCCCGGAGGAGCAGGGTGCGGTGACCGTGGGGGTTGACGGCCGCCAGGTGCAGGCTGTCCCCTCGCTGGTCCCCCCTGAAGACTTCGGCAGCACGTCAGATTCCGGCGGTGACGATGGAGCAATGGCAGCGGCAGGTCGGGCAGAGCGGCAGCAGGAAGATCGTGGTACGGCTGTGCCGGCGGTTCCACGGCAGCCTGGTGAGCAGACGACTGACATGTTTAATGCTGTGTGTAGTGGGGGCGGGGGTTCCGTCGCGGGAAGTGTGGCACAGGGGGCGAGTGGGGTCGGTCAGGCTGGTTTCCCGGGCCCGGAGTTTTGGGGGCAACTTTTGGGAGCGTTGCAGGGGTTGTCGGCGGAGCGGGTTGGTCGGACTGGGCCGGGGGCTCCGGTGGGGGCGTGGGTGGGCCCCACGGAGGTGGTGCAGACTGAGGCGGCGGTGAGCGGGGTGACGGTGCGGGACCCTGCCTCGGCGGTAGGTGCGGGAACGGCGGCCAGTGGGGCGGCTGACGTGGGTGCGAGCAAGGAGGCGGAAAAGGAAAAAGAAAAGGAGGATGAGGTTGTGCGGTTGGATGATAGGGCACGGAGTGAAATTTACGTGTGTTTTGAAGGTCAGTTAGGGGTTCACTTGAAGAAGGAGGTGAGGGAAAAGATTTGGAAAGGGGAGTATGTGGAAATTTTTTCCCTGCTTCCCTTGGAGAAGTTTAATTTGGATAAGGTGAAACCCAGTGATACAAAAAAGGAGAAAGAGGATGAGGAAAAGCGACGGTATAGATTGATCCCGAGGACGTTCACTAACTGGCTACAGGCCTTTGCGATCTTAGCCAGCGTGATCGGGGAAAAGGAGCCGGAGCATTGTTCCGCCCTATTTGGTTATATGGACGCGATAGGGGAGGCGTATAGAGTGTATGGCGGTTTAGGGTGGCTAAGATATGATGAGCAGTTCCGGCAGCGGAAGGCTCTGCGGCAGGGTGTCCAGTGGGGCCACAAGGATATTTCTTTGTGGATGCGGTTAATGACGGCTCCGGCTCAGCCCTTTCGAGGGGGTGCCGGGAGCCCGGGTGCGAGCGGCGGGTCCTCGGCTGGACAGAAAAAGGGGGCTTGTTGGCAGTATAACGAGGGACAGTGTAAGTTTGGGGCCTCGTGTCGGTTTAAACACGAGTGTTCCGGATGTGGAGGGTCCCACTCCTTGGCCAGGTGCTTCAAAAAAGGAAAAGGAAAGGCGGGGGAGGGGTCTGGAAAAAGGGAGGACGCCAGTGAGAGTAGAGGCGATGCTTCCCTATTTAAATAGGTATCCGGATGTTAGGGCGGCGGAGTTGTTAGCAAGTGGTTTTACGGAAGGTTTTCGGATTCCGTTTGAATCTGAGGCGCCGGTGTTTCGCCCGGGGAATTTGAGGTCCGCAAAAGAACATCCGGCGGTGGTGAAGGAAAAGCTGCAAAAGGAGGTGGAATTGGGGAGGATGGCGGGTCCATTCCAGGACCCGCCATTCTCCAATTTAAGGATTTCCCCCCTTGGGGTGGTGCCTAAGAAGGAGCCGAACAAATTTCGGCTCATTCATCATTTATCTTATCCGGCGGGATTGTCGGTGAATGATGGGATATCGCCAGAGTTGTCGGCAGTTTCTTATGTATCTTTTGATAAGGCTTTGGAGCTGGTAAGGGTTGCCGGGCGGGGGGCCCTGATGGCAAAGGCGGATGTGGAAGCAGCTTTTCGTTTACTCCCGGTGCATCCAGAGAGCCTTCATCTCTTAGGGTGTATGTGGGATGGTGAATACTATGTGGATCGTTGCCTGCCGATGGGCTGTTCCATTTCGTGTGCTCATTTTGAGGCATTTAGTACTTTTGTGGAATGGGTAGTCAAAGAGGTGGCAGGAGTCCATTCAGTGATTCACTATCTGGATGACTTCTTTTGCGTGGGTCCGGCGGGCTCTTCGGTCTGCTCCTTGTTGTTGTTCACGTTAGAGCGGATCGCGCGGAGCCTAGGTATCCCGTTGGCAAAGGAAAAAACAGAAGGGCCGGCGACGGCCCTATGTTTCTTAGGGATCGAAATTGATACACTGGCAATGGAATGCCGATTGCCGGAGGGGAAGCTTCTGGATTTGAAGGCGTCGGTGCGGGTTTTGTATCAGGCCAAGAAGGTGCGGTTGCGGGATTTGCAGTCAGTGCTTGGAAAATTGAATTTCGCTTGTCGCATTATGCCAATGGGGCGGATCTTTAATAGGAGGCTGGCAAGTGCAACCGCGGGGGTGAAAGCTCCAAATCACTTTGTCAGAGTGACCAAAGTGATGAAAGGGGATTTGTTGGTTTGGGAGAGGTTCTTGGACCGGTACAGCGGTCGGACCCTTTGGATGAGCGAGGCTTTGTCCAATAGTCAGTTGGAGTTGTACACGGATGCGGCTGGAGCGACCGGTTTTGGGGCAATTTTTCAGACGCACTGGTGTGTTGGAAAGTGGCCACGGCTTTGGGTGGAAGCAGGTCTGGTGAGGAATTTGGCTCTGCTGGAATTGTTTCCCATCATTGTAGCAGTGGAGTTATGGGGCCCTGTTTTTTCCGGAAGAAGGGTTTGCATGCATTGTGACAACATGGCGGTGGTGCATTCCATCAATGCGCTGTCGGCAAAATCCCCGCCGGTTGTGGGGTATTTGAGGCACTTGGTGTTGAGGTGTTTGGAGTTGAACATTTGTGTGGTGGCACGGCACGTGCCAGGGATTCGAAATGAGGTGGCTGACGCGCTATCACGATTTCAGTTTTGCAGGTTCAGGAAGCTGGTGCCGGGAGCGGACGCGGATGGAGAACCTTGTCCGGAATGGCTGTGGGACCTGGCATCGGTGTAGCATTTGAGGGGATTAGGAGATCGGTGTCTGAGGCTACTTGGTGCCGATATCAGGCGGTGTGGAAGGAATGGGCGGAGTTGGAAAGAGGGGATTTTATGGAGTCGGGTTACAAGGGCCGAGTGTTGGGGGTCCTGGTGTTCATTAGTGGGGATTTTTCGGCAGGTCGGTCCGTTTCGGTGATTGGTTGCAAGTTGGCGGCATTGGCCTTCTTGTTTCAGATGCAAGGGGTTCGGGACGCGACTAAGGATTTTCTGGTGCGGCAGGCAATGAAGGGTTTTCGAAAAGGGGCCCAGTCGCGTGACATGAGGCGGCCGGTGTCATTGCCATTGTTGGGTCGGTTAGTGGGGTGTTTGGGGGAATTGTGTTCGTCTCCTTATGAGCGGGTGTTGTTTTCGGTAGCTTTTGTATTGGCGTTTTTTGGGGCCTTTCGCATTGGTGAATTAGTCAGCCCGACCAAGCAAGCGATGGGTGGGTTGCTGTTGGAGGATGTTATGCTGGGGGAGGATAGAGTGGAATGTCGCCTTCGGTTTTCGAAGACGGATCAGAGGGGCCGGGGGCGCTTAGTAGTGTTGTACGCTTTACCGGGGCACCAGTTGTGCCCGGTGGTACAAGTGTCAGAGTTTTTAAAGGTGCGCGGCGGTTTCCCTGGCGTTTTTCTTAGACATGCGGATGGATTGGCTTTGTCGCGGTACCAATTCAATGCGGTGCTGAAGATGGCTTTGGTAAGGGTGGGGGAGGAGCCACGTGAGTACGGGTCTCACTCCTTCCGGATTGGGGCGGCGACGGAGGCCGCCAGGTGGGGTTTGAGTGAGGATTGTATCCGGCGGATTGGGAGGTGGGAGTCTTCCAGGTTTCGCTTGTACATTAGGCCTCACTTAGTCAGGTGATGGTCAGGGGTGGGGGATTCCTGGTTTGTGTTGATGCTGGTTGGTTGTGTATTTTCTTGTTCTGTTGCTGTTTTTATTCGTGGTTTTTGTATTTGTAGGTCCATGCCTTGTGTGGATCCTCGGGCACTCCTATGTGTATTGGGGAGCGTTGCGAGCGGATGTGCGTCGTGACGGTCGGCAGCTTGGAGTGTCGGTGTCGGAAGCCCGAGTAAAGTGGCTCGGAATTCGGGGCATGACCTGGGGTAGAGTGCGCCCAGAGGTGGCTTATTATAGCCGTATGGATCGTGACCCTGATGTGTTAATTTTGCACGTGGGTGGGAACGATCTGGGAGTAAGGTCGGCAAGGGAATTAAAAAGGGACATAAAGCTGGACCTGTTACATTTGTGGAGGGCGTTTCCGGGCATAGTTATCGTTTGGTCAGACATTATAGCTCGGACTCAGTGGCGTTTTGGTAGGTCGGTGGACCGGATTAATAGGGCTCGGAGCAAGCTGAACCGGGCGATTGGTAGGTTTGTGGCGAGGAATGGTGGGTTGGTGGTGCGGCATAGAGAATTGGAGGAGTCCACGGAGCAGTATCTAAGGAGAGATGGGGTTCACTTGACCGATGTGGGTCTGGATTTATGGATGTTGGGTTTGAGGGATGGCCTGGAGCAAGCACTAGGGGTGTGGGGGGCCCGGGCCAAGTAAGGGGTCACTTGGCCGGTCTGTGGCGGGGTGATAGGTCCGTCTGAGAGGTTGGGAGTACCGACAGTTGGTTGGTTGGTACGAAGTCGCTCAAGGGGAGTGGCTTCGGATTGGATGGGAACTTGTGGGCGGAGGTCCCGCAGGTTCTGGGAAGGGGTAATTAACGATGGAACGTTGTTACCCCTCACCTTTGGGCCGGGTGGTTACGGCCGAGGTGGTCCTCTGGGCCGGTTTGGAGGTTACGGCCGGGGGGTTATGAAGGATGGTTGGCCTCTTGGACGGATCTATCGGGGTGTATGGTTATACGGGTATATATGTATAAGGTTTAAGTAACAATTGAGTGGCATGTTGAGCCACGAGCTTTGGTATACATATATACGGTTTAAATAAAACTGTGGCCATTCCTGCAATAAAGTCGTGGTTCTAGTCTTTATTTTAGGTAGATATGGTTGGGTGCTTTGTATGGTAACCTGCTTATCCCTAATAGATGCGTCAAGAAGGGCAGTGAGCCCCATAGGGGTGAATGGACCCCATGACCATCGTGAGGGTGCAAGGTTAGGAGGGGGTTAATTGGTTGAACTGGGATAGGGGATAGTTAGGACTATTGGATTGGTGGAAGGAAGCTGTAGGGGGATTGGAGGGGACCAGGGAAGGGGTGGGGGTTGTGGGGGGGTATAAGAGAGGGGGGTGGACTGATTACCTCCCCTTTCGTCGTTGAAAAGTTGTGTCCCACCCGCCCGCCCTGATGTTATGTATAAAAAAAAAAAAAAAAAAAAAAAAAAACGAGAGAAAAAAAAAAAAAAAAAAAAAACATTGTATAAAAATAAAAAAAAAAGGAAAGACTGGAGAATATAAGATTGCTTTGCCAAGTTGTTTTGTCACAGCGGGGTGATAGGTCCGTCTGAGAGGTTGGGAGTACCGACAGTTGGTTGGTTGGTACGAAGTCGCTCAAGGGGAGTGGCTTCGGATTGGATGGGAACTTGTGGGCGGAGGTCCCGCAGGTTCTGGGAAGGGGTAATTAACGATGGAACGTTGTTACCCCTCACCTTTGGGCCGGGTGGTTACGGCCGAGGTGGTCCTCTGGGCCGGTTTGGAGGTTACGGCCGGGGGGTTATGAAGGATGGTTGGCCTCTTGGACGGATCTATCGGGGTGTATGGTTATACGGGTATATATGTATAAGGTTTAAGTAACAATTGAGTGGCATGTTGAGCCACGAGCTTTGGTATACATATATACGGTTTAAATAAAACTGTGGCCATTCCTGCAATAAAGTCGTGGTTCTAGTCTTTATTTTAGGTAGATATGGTTGGGTGCTTTGTATGGTAACCTGCTTATCCCTAATAGATGCGTCATGAATACAAGCTCCCCTGACACTACAACATTAGTAATGCCTCTGTAGGCAGCGGTGCTGTGATGTACATCAGGTATGATCAATGACGTGTCAGAGAATTGATGAGATTTTGTAGAAGGTCACATCATCCACAACACGACAGTCCCTTTGTCTCTGCCGCAATACTTATATATTCAGATTTCAAAATAAACGATCAGGCTTATTATATGGGAAAACCGTGCATGGCATGGAAGCTGCACAGCGATTAGGAATACACATTATACATAAGCTAAAATGACCACAATGTGACTAAATACAATATTTATATGCAACAGTTTCTATAAATGTGAATACATTTGTAACACAACAATTGTTATATCCATTGAGGCTGTTCGGTGGAAAAACAGTGGACAACTGTGTTTTCCATCATGCCAAAGAAGCTCATGTCTTGTACACAAAATACCATTACCAACTAGAAAATCAAAGTTAAAAAAAACATTTTTATGTGTCAAGGAATGCTTTATAATAAACCCTATTTTATTTATCCAGATAACTAGTATAATTCTCCATGCCCTATGTAGTGACCATTATACAATCCAAGTCCCATCCTCCCAATTTTGTATACCAACCTATTGTTCATATAATGTCCATGAACTGATGTGTGATTTCTCAGCTTGTGGGGGTAAGCTACACTTGTTTCCCTTGTGTTCAATGTAAACCATATAATTCCGCGGCATACTTTATATTGAAATATCTATCCTTGTAGGCAAACCTAATATTTTCTATTATCTAGAACTAGAGTCTGGAGGGCCCTGGTCCAAAATTTGGACCTGGGCTCCCTCCCACCCCGCATGTTGGTTTGTGCCCTTGTAGCGTGCTAAAACCTATAAAGACATACAAGTTGCCCTCCTCCCCCGTCATTATGTAGTATACTGGAATATACTGTATGTCCCCCATTCTTGTGTATTACGTCGGACCTGCAGGGGGGTTTTGGGGGTTAATAAAGGATATGCCTATTAAAGAGAACCTGCCATCAAGATTTTATGCAAAAACTAATCCCTTTTATGGCGGTCTAATGCTTAGTAAATTGGTACTTTTTTGTAGAAATCCATTTTGCTGGTTTAGAGAACTCCACAATTGTAATAGTATGCTAATGAGTTGTAAGTGTAGCGGGTGGGCACTGCCTTTACCACTCTGCCGCTTCTCTGCCTTCCTCTTGCCCCCCTGCCGGCCTCCTGTTTCTGACTGACAGGTCATGGAAACATGAGCGATCGGATCTACAGACAGGAGGCCAGCAGCGGGCGGGAAAAAGGAAGAGAGGCAGCAGAGCCACAAGAAGCAAATGTCAAGGGGATACAATGACCTGGATGGAAGGAGAGAGCTAGGTTAATGAAGTGTGCAGGCATCGCTATCTTCCAGGCAGCATCCACCCCATAGCCTGGAAGACCTTATTTACATAGGAGGAGTAAAAGATGATTTTTCAACAAGAAGCCATCTACTATGAGCCATACAGGTAAGACTATTGCTCTAAATCAGCAAAAAAAGTAAGACAAGTAAGGATTTACCCAGCATTATACCGCATTACTATAAGCAAGTCATTAGTTTGGGCATAAAATCCTGATGACAGGTTCTCTTGAAGGGATGAAATGATTTTTTGGAAAAAAAAATATTTCTATAATAACAGTAATTATTTTTTTTCAGCATATAAAAACTTTTATGTCTGCATAAAGTATTACATCTATAGTTGTAGATTAGCAATAGGTTAGTGGGTGAGCTGAGCCTGAGCCATCTCTCGGCAATGAGATAAGTCAAATACCGAAATTACTTGCAGTAAATTACACTTCATACTATTTTTTAACTCAATTTAAAAAGTTCAGATTGCATGGAGAAAAAGGGCAGACACAGCAGAGAAACGGGGAGAAGTTATAGCAGGCATTTTACTGTGCTGTTAATGGAAGCTATCTCTATTCATGGCTCTGTATGGCACAATGACTGCAGCCTACAGGGAGGGTTCAATCTGTTACCAGTCTAAAAGTGCACTAAATAAAAAAGGAGCTTATTTCCATGGAAAATCTGTGCAGATCACAAAGATCGACTGTTTGATGTGTTGCCTCTTTGAAAACAGTGATGAAACAGCGGTAAAAGCGGAGCACATGCTTGCATTGGCAATCTTACTTTTGCAATTATTTTTCATCTTCTCTCGATGTGGCTTACATGTAAACTGAAATCTTTCATGTTGTACTAAATATTCTACTTTACTCGTCCTGGAAAATGTTACAATCACAGATCATATTTTTTTCCTATATAAATTCTGACAAGCCAGTTGTGTTTGGGTAATGCGTAAGCAAAAATCTATTACATAGATTTTCCTGGGCATGTTGTTTTATTAATGCTATCACATGATTATGTATACCCATGGACTATCCATTTATATTATACTTAAATTAATATTTTTTTTCAGCTTTAACGTAAAGAGATGCATAGCAAAAACAATGCACTTGCCTCTTAACAAAGACTGAATGTGTTACTATTATGTAATATGTCTATGTTCACACTAGAAAAATTATTTTTCTTAAGAAATTTCTTGAGTGAAGGATTAGCGCATCTGCGTTAAAAAAACACACCTATAACGCAGGTGCGTTTTTGGGTCATTTTTTTGTGCGTTTTTGGTGCGTTTTTTTTCAGGTTGGTCCCTGCGTTTTTTAACGCTTTTACAGCAATAAAGCACGTTGAAAAATAAAAAAATAAAATAAAGATAGATAGATGGATATATAGATACATAGATAGATAGATGGATATATAGATACATAGATAGAGAGATAGATAGATGTATAGATGGATGGATGAATAGAGAGAGATAGAGAGAGAGAGATAGATAAAGAGAGATAATATAGATAGATAGAGAGAGCTAGATAGAGAGATAATATAGATAGATAAAGAGAGAGATAATATAGATAGAGAGAGATAGAGAGATAATATAGATAGATAGATAGAGGGATAATATAGATAGATAGAGGGATAGATGTTAGATAGATAATATATAGATATTTAGGGGAATAGATAGATAATAGAGGGATAGATATTCCAGCTTTATTTATGATGTTTGTTTTCCCCCCAACCTCCACACACACTGCAGTTCTCGCGGCCAGTAATGTGTTCCCATCACTGATCGAGAGAAATGACCTGGAGTTAACTGCAGCATCGCTCAGGGAGCTGCATTGTGCACTCGCTCATAGACGCCACGGGACATCGCTGTGGATTACAGCGGAGATGTGCTTGGGTGGTTTAATAAAGTGGAGAAAGAGGGGCTTTTTGTCTTTTATTCCAAATAAGGGATTTTTCGGTGTGTGTGAGTGTTTCTTTACTTTCACTTACAGATTGGTGACGGCATGTCATAGACACTGCTATTACTAATCTTGGACTTAGCGGCAGCTATTGGTTGCCGTTAACTCCATATTACCCTGATTGCCACCGCATCACGGCAACAGGAAGAGGCGGTAACACGCCCGGATGGATGCAACAGTCCCGGGGCAGCTGCGGGCTGATATTCTGGGCTGCGAGAGGGGGGGGCATTAACCATGGCCCCCGCCCTCCCCAGCCTGAGAATACCAGGCCACTGCTGTATGCTTACCTGGCTGGACAGTAAAAATACGGCGGAGCACATGCTTTTTTTTTCTCTTCTTCTTCCTCTTCCTGTCCTAGTAACATCACTTCCCTGCAAAACGCAGGGCAGGGATGTACACTATGTCACGAAAAACGCGAAATAACGCGGGAATAATGCAGGAATAACGCACATCACTTGCTACCTGCGTTATTCCTGCGCTATTTCATGATTACATTACAGTCAATGGAGTGAAATAACGCAGTTAGCTGCAGAAAATACGTGACATACTCATTCTTTTTCTTAAGAAAATCTACTGAAAGAATTTTCTTAAGAAAAAAACGCATTGTGCGCACAGCAAATTTTTTTTGCCATAGGTTTGGCTGGGGAATGTCTGCAGAATAGTTACAAGAATTACCCCAACATTGGGCCGGATAAAATTGTTGGCACCTTTCCAAACATGGGAGTACACAACTTTGTTTCAAGCATGTGATGTTCATTCAAACTCATCTGTGGCAAATAACAGGTGTAGGCAATATGAAAATCACATCTGAAAACAGATAAAAAGGAGAGAAGTTGACTATCTTTGCAGTGTTTGTCTGCTTGTGCAACACTAATGATGGAGAACAGAAAGAGAAGATGAGAACTGTCTGAGGATTTGAGAACCAAAAATGTTGAAAAATGGCAACAATCTGAAGATTACAAGTCCATCTCCCGATATCTTGATCTTCCTTTGGCCACGGTTCGCATCATAATGAAGAAGTTTACAACACACGGCACTGTAGCTAATCTCTCTCTACATGGATGGCAGAGAAAAATTGACAAAAGGTTTCCATTCAGAATTGTCCTGATAGTGGACTAGCAGGCCCAATTGAGCTCCAAAGAAATGCAATCTGTCCTGCCAGCTTAGGGTGTATGAGTGTCAGCATGAACTATCTGTCGACATTTGTAGGAAATTAAATGCTTTGGCAAGAGTCCCTTGAGGATCCCTCTGCTGACAGGCAGAAAAAAGCTAGACTGCCTCTGGCACTGAATGCCTTGACTGTGTGCAAGAGATCATGAAATTTGAAGATTACCAAAAGATTTTGGGTCACAATGTAGTACCCAGTTTTTGAAAGCTGGCGGAAGTGGATAAAAATTTGCGGTGTGTAGTGCGCTGCTGATCAAAATGATAGGCAGTGACAATGAGGCAGAGGAAAATAATTTATTGGTATTAAGTAAAAAGTCAAATAGTGGGAATAAAGGACACTACGCGTTTCGGGGATGAACTGATCCCTTCCTCAGGTGTCTGTACAAAGAATGAAAAGCCCCTCCATATATACACCCAAATGGGTGTGGGGGAGTTAAACAATTAACACTTTAATGGATGCACTAACATGTTAAAAAAAAGGCCTACTTAGATTAAAAACTTGTTTTTTCAAAAGACAATGGAAACAAATGATCATTCAATATGCTAAAAATACAAACGCACATATATATATATCATAAAATGTCATAAAAGTATTATAAAATTTATAAACATATATATAAAAAAATATATACATATATGTAGCAAAAATGTGATGAACTCATAATTATATAATGTGAATATATGAGAGAGAATGCATTAGTGAGGCTATTAAATTGGATATACCACTGTACCCCAGGGCACATTATACATATGTCCATAAGTCCATGTAGACCAGAGCCCATGAGCTGTGTGGTTACATGATTCCATGGACTTTAAAAGGGTTATCCTGTACTAAATACTAAATACTATTTTTTTGCCATGAGCCAAAAAATGAATACCCAGGTAGTTGCTAACTAGTTAGCAAGTCAGCAGCTGCTTGTCTGTCTATTTGGCAGCAGCTCAGAGTGGTCACTGCAGATCTTTTTCAATGGGCTGCAACCTTAACCATTATGCTGATTGACAACTGGCTCCCCGCAGTTATGCAGCTGGGATTCAGCTGTCAATCTGCATTATATCAGAGTGACGCCCTGTCAACAGAGCAGAGCGGAAGAGAATCTGTTGCTCTGTAGATGAAACATCAGCAGAAGCCACAGAATTACCAGCTGGGGCGGTCAGTGTAAACTCTGTATTGGCAGAGATCTGCTCTGTGCAGAACAGGAAGGTAGTTAGCAACTACCTGCCTGTTAGTTATTAGGCCCTGGATAATCCCTTTTAATTTCATGGAAATAAAAAATTGCAAATGCGGCTTTCAATCAAATATCATCATTCTTTTGTTATCTATATTTGCATATCTCAAATGAAAAATGCATAGAAACGTATTTTATTCACAATATATCTATGAAATCATAGAATTAGATTGTGTTTGTCCCCCCCTGCCCCCCCCAAAAAAGTCAAAATTTACCCTTTTGGTAGATCCTGGGAATATTTCACAATGAAAGTAGAATAGAACATTGTTTCATACAATATCACAGACATACAGTTATTGGGTATTGCTCTTCCGTTGATTTTTGCCCCATTGAATAACATTACTTCTAAATAAAGAAAATTGTATCTTTAGGCTGGGGCCACACGGGGACTACTGCGATCCACTTGCATGACACTCGGCTCATGCTGGCAGTACAGCAGAGCCGAGTGTCCTGCGTGTGTCCTTGCAACTGAGGTCCGTTCGTGCGAGCAGACCTCAGCTGCGGGTGGCGGGCCGGCACTCAGGAGGGGAGGGAGGGATTTCTCTCCCCCTCTCCTGCATAGCCGGCTATTGCCATTCTCGCACTGCACTAGCGGTATACCGGAGTACCGCGAGTGCAGTGCGATTTTTCTCTCGCCCCATTCACTTGAATGGGTGCGAGAGAAAGAGTCTCGGATTACAATCGCAGCATGCTGCGATTGTTTTCTCAGTCCGATTAGGGCTGAGAAAATAATCGCTCATGTGTGTTGACACACAGGCTAGAATTGGTCCGAGGGGAATGTGATGTTTTATCGCACTCCACTCGCACTGTTTTTCTCACCGTGTGGCTTAGGCCTAACCTTGATAGTAGAGCCTGTTTGACCCTGCAGAACACTATGTTGTCAGTCCGAGAGTTCAATGCAGACTGAGGGTTTTGTGGGTAATTACATCTGTTTCTGAGTTTTCTTGATCTTGTTAAAGTGAAGGTATAATGACTGAACCAAACCACCATAATATTAAATGAAACATATTTTTTTGTCAAAGTTACATAATTACATAGTTACTTAGGTTGAAAAAAAGACCTAGGTCCATCTAGTTCAACCTTCCTCCACCAGTTCTACATTTGGTCACTAAAGGGGGCTTTACACGCTGCGACATCGCTAAGGCGGAGTCGTTGGGGTCACAGAATTTGTGACGCATATCCGGCCGCATTAGCGATGTTGCTGCATGTGACACCGATGAGCGATTTTGCATCGTTGCAAAAACGTGCAAAATCGCTCATCGGTGACATGGGGGTCCATTCTCGATTATCGTTACTGCAGCAGTAACGATGTAGTTCGTCGCTCCTGCGGCAGCACACATCGCTATTTGTGACGCTGCAGGAACGAGGAACCTCTCCTTACCTGCTTCCCGGCCGCTATGAGGAAGGAAGAGGTGGGTAGGATGTTCCGGCCACTCATCTCCGCCCCTCCGCTCCTATTGGGCGGCCGCTCAGTGACGTTGCTGTGACGCTGCACGGACCGCCCCCTTAGAAAGGAGGCGGTTCGCCGGTCACAGCGACGTCGCCGGGCAGGTAAGTATGTGTGACGGGTCTGCGCGATGTGCGGCACGGGCAGCGATTTGCCTTTGCCGCACAACAGATGGGGGCGGGTACCCACGCTAGCGATATCGGGACTGATATCGCAGCGTGTAAAGTAGCCTTAAGTCATTTATAACCAACAATGTTGTGTACTGAGGAAATCATCCAGCCCTTTTTTAAAAGCTGTTATAGTATCTGCCATTACTACCTCTTGTGGTAGGGCATTCCACAGTCTGACTGCTCTAACTGTAAAAAACCCTTTCCTAATTAGTTGCCAGAATCGCTTTTCTTCCACTTGCAGTGTATGCCCCCTGGTCCTTAGTATTGTCTTTGGAAGAAATAAGTCAGGTGCCAGTCCTTTATATTGACCACACATGTATTTATACATATAAATGAGATCTCCTCTGAGACGTCTTTTTTCTAAGCTAAACATATCTAACTTTTTCAACCTATCATCATATGGGAGGCCTTCCAGTCCTTGTAGTAGTCTAGTTAGCCGCCTTTGAACTGACTCTAAGTTCTGAATGTCCTTTTTAAAATGTGGAGCCCAAAACTGGACCCCATATTCCAGATGTGGCCTTACAAGTGATTTATAGAGGGGTAACAATATTGGGATCACAGAATCTAATCTCTCTTTTTATACACCCTAGAATCTTGTTTGCTTTTGCAGCTGCTGCTTGACATTGAGTGCTGCTGCTCAGCTTATTTGTAATGAGAATACTCAAATCCTTCTCCTGTTCTGTAGTCCCGAGTTTACTTCCATTGAATGTATATGCAGTTATAGGATTACTCCGTCCTAGGTGCATTACTTTACATTTATCAACATTAAATCTCATTTGCCAAGTATCTGCCCATTCTGACATCTTATCCAGATCTTTTTGTAATATTGTACTATCAAGGTCAGTTTTTAATATCCTACATAGTTTGGTGTCACCAGCAAAGACTGACACTATACTATCAATCCCATCCACAAGGTCATTAATAAAGAGATTAAAAAGAATCGGTCCTAGCACAGATCCTTGCGGCACCCCACTGCTGACTATAGCCCATTTAGAGAATGTACCATTTATGACTACTCTTTGTTTCCTATCTTTTAGCCAATTCCTTACCCAGTTGCATATAGTTTCCCCTAGTCCTTACTTCTGGAGATTTAGTATAAGGTTATTATGTGGTACAGTATCAAATGCCTTTGCAAAGTCCAAATAAATCATATCAGCTGCATTACCAATATCCAGGTTTGCACTTACCCCCTCATAGAACCCCAACAGGTTGGTTAGACACGACTTATCTTTCATGAATCCATGCTGTCTGTCAGTTATTATATTATTTTCTGCAATATAGTTTTGCATGTCATCCCTTAAAATGCCATCAAAAACTTTGCATACTACTGATGTCAAGCTTACTGGACGGTAGTTGCCTGGATCTACCCTCTTGATAACTTATTTTCTTGTGTTGGTAATGGCTGTTTCTTTTTCTTGTGTTCTTCCTAGTTTCATGCTATACAGTAAACACTGATTACTTTACTAGGTGAGAGGGGTATGTGTTATACATTTTCATTAGCAATCCTATCATTGATAGTAAGGGCTCAGTCAGACGTCAGTTTTTCAGGTACGGATATCACCCATACCTATGACATTCTATAGGGAAATTCACGTCCTTTTTTTCCCTCGGGCCAAGTGGTCTGTGAAAAATCACAAAGACATGTCCGGTATTGATATGAGTGTTGAATCAAAATTGACAATACAAGTCTATGAGTCTGTGAAAAGTGTAGTCCAATTTTCAGGAGGATAGGAGAAACTGGAGAAATTTGTTTTCTTATCGGTGAAGAAAAATTATGAAACGGATCAAACTTTGATGACACTGATAAAATTCTGATGAAAATCAAAGATGAAACTCCTTTACTTTTTTCTTCTACACCAGAAAAACCGACGTGTGAATGAGGTCTAAGAACAAATGATTAAAGGCTCATTCACAAGTTAATTTTCCCTGTACTAGTGCTATTTGTGGTTTTCACAGATAGCACTCGTACCTGTGATAGTCTAAGGGGCTATTCTCGTCTGTGATTTCAATGCAAAATCATGATAAAACCCGGCAGCGAAGGTCCATGAAAAAAATCAAGCAATACTTGGATGCTATCTATAGAAACTCTGATGACACTGATGAAAATCTTTTAGAACTTTGATCCAAGCTGCTGATAAACTCAGATTTTCTTGTATGAGAACATCACTGGTATCTAAATGAGGCTTAAGTCATATGTGTGACACGTTTGTGATACTTCTCACTTCTGAAGATGCTGCTCACCACTCATGGACTTAAAAAAACAAACCAAGTCTGTCAACGTAAAATGTAAATATGTGAGAAGCTCGTGATCAGAATTACATGGCTGCCATGCCCAGATGTCATTTAGTGCAGCCTAGCGTGCAGACATCACAGCCGCAGCCATGCCTGCACACTAACACACAAAGCACATGTCTGAAATGGAGTAAATGGAATTCATGGCGTCCACCTGTTCAAGTTCAAAGTTGTTGCCAAAGTCACAGGAAGGAAAAGAATGAAATGTCAAGAGACACAACAACAGGTGCCACATAAACTAGTGAATTCCTTTATTTTTCTCCACGGTCGGAGCATATCTTTTACATTATTTACACCTATGGAATTGCAAATTATGGCAAAATACTACTGTACATTAGAGAATACTTATTATGGAGAGTTGTCTGTGCCTGTTATGATGACCCAAAAATATTTTTAAAAGAGAACTTCACTTCAAATGTTGAAAAAGCCAGCGTTGAAAATTAAAGGTCTTTTCTACCAAAACAATTATACAAGGGTATATATATATATATATATATATATATATATATATAGTATATGAATATATATACTTAGACTTACATACAGCCTTTATCCTATTTTCAATTTTTGAGATGTCATCTTGTGATAGATCCTCGATTTCCCAATATGACTATAATCAGATACTAATGTTTTAATTGAGCCATCCACCAGTGTCAGACTGGGGCGGCAGGGGCCCACCACTGACCTTGAGTTTTGAAGCACACCGATCAACTACCTGTAGATATTACATTCAAAAACGTACCTATGCTTCTATATCATAATATACTGGGTAGTTTGTAAAATCCATGATGAGATGCCCTTGTCTGTATATAGTGAAACAATGTATTGTGCCCACTACTGATAATATTGAGGAGGTAAGTGACATACTATTGCAAAGAGGCACACCGTAGAATTCTCCTGATCACCCGAGGGCCAATCCTGGATCTGACTGTAACTCGGCTTAGTTATGGTGTACGCTCTAATATACAACTATCAGCTGCAATATTAATTGTATGTCCACGCAGTACATGGTTACACAAAACCTAATAATGAGATCTAACGCAAAATAAGGACACAAGACAGAATTGGAACAAAATGTCCGTGATGCCTTTATTAAGGGGTTACTTAAATAAATCAACTTTGAATAAATATTCCTCCATAAATACTTAAATAATCAATCCATTACTCTTATGATAACCAGCTTCAAACAAATCCACCCCCCTTTTGAATGGGGAGGGTAATTGTCCCCACTAATCAAGGCATACGACAAATGCAAATATAAATGGGAGGGCGAGAGGGCTTCTTCTCAGATTCTCCTCACAGGAATGCCGAAAACACCTGATGTGGGACTTAAATACCCAGCTCCCACATAACAACAAGACCACCAATCAGCAAATAGCTTCAAAAAACGGCGCTCAGTGGCTCTGACCAATTAAAACCCAGCCACCCGCGTTACCAGGGCTGCTACAGCTAAATTAACCCCTACAACCCCTAATGAGCAGCAAAAAAGGAAAGGGGTGGGGGGAAAGAGTAAAACCCAGGTTTGTGAAACCATGTCGCCTCCGGATTAAAGACTCGGAGGCTATTATTAGGCGTACTTATGTTGTTATTTAGATGCATTTTTAATTGAAAGGTTAACAAAAAGCAACAAAAAAGTTGAAAGAATTAACACTGCAATTTAAAAAAAATGCATCGCAATTCAAAAGACGCAGGAAAAAAACATAGTGCGTGAATATGATTGAAATCTCATTTATTTTGCGGACACTGTAAAAGGCTCTGGTATTTTTAGCACAAAGAAAAAGCTGGAAAAATGCAGTGTGTGAGCAAGCACAAGCAGGCAAGGGAAGTAAATAACATTAATAATATTTAATTATACCTGTTAAGGGGAGGGATGTATGAGACAGCAAGTAATAACTCAATTTTTGAAACTAATATATTGAAAGCAAAAGAAATGAACAAGCATAAGGATTTGAGCGGCTTTGACAGTAGCTAAACTGTAATGATTAAACAGGGTTGTCCAGGTCTAAGATATTGATGACCTATATTTCGCATGAGTGATCAATATCATATCAGTAGGGGTCCGACTCCCGACACTCCCACCAATCAGTTGTTCCTATGTCCCTTGATCAACACCAGTACAAAAGTGTTTGAAGTTGGAATATCACAGCATACATTGTGTATTGGACAATCTCAAGAACTGCAGTTCAGCTCCAATTGAAATGAATGACCTCTGTGCTGCAGAGTATGGAGCTGTGGTATTCCAGCTCCATAAACTGTATTTCAGGTAGCTGCAGGACCTGACAACAGCTGTTCAGCGGAGATGCCCCTCTCTTGGACAACCGCTTAATCAGTGAAAGGTTCTGAGTTAACCAAAACTGAGGAATACGAGAAGAGAAGACTAGCCTGTCTTTTCTGGTTCTGCTACTGTACTGCACGTTTTGCTGGCTAATGCTCATGTGTTTGTTGCTTACCAGAGTGTATAGCTGCAACCTAGTTAGAGAAACCATACTGGTCCCTATCTGCCACTGAATGCAATAGCGAAACTAGGGAGACGTAACCAGGTCTAGGGTGGCGCCAACATGTCACTTTGCCTTGGCCAGAGTATTTAGACACAAGGCTAGAGCAGCAAAGTGAACCTTTTCATAAGGTGAGAAAAAGCCTAGTTATGACCATGGAAGAAGGTGGCCTCTTCTGATAGTTTACTTGTTTCATTTATATTATGAGCATGATATTGTAGAGACAAGTATAGATCCTACAAAAAAGATGAGCTCTTTGCCTTTGAGTTTTACAAACTTCACCTAACACATGAGTGTTTTCCACAGGGAGAATAGAGAGAAGTCCACAGCGCCCTGAACCCAGATGCACGGGCAGCTGCAGTCTCCTGCGGAGAATACTTGCAGCCCCACAGGAGAGGACACGCTGTGTCCAGGATGCAGCGTGTCCTGATTGTGTGCACATATCCTTATAGGGAAGTTAGACTGTGAGCCCCAGTGATGATAGTTTCCATAAAGTGCTGCAGAATATGATGGTAGTGTATAAGCAATGTGTAACAACAATATAACACAAAGAAAGAAGAGTTGTGGAATTATGAAAATCCCATGATCAATAGATGTGTTAATGATATGCAAAAGATGAGAAAATAAACATTTTCAAAACATTTCAATTTTTTTCAGCATCAAGTATGAACAACACACTCAGAAATGGCATGCTAATGAGATTGTGAAAATTGTTGCCTAAGATTTTGCCACTCTGAATGCTCTTGCGCATGCAAGTCGTCAAGATCCCATTACAATTGCTGACCAACGACAACTCAGATGTTCTTGATAAAAGAACATTCCAGGAATGTAGCAGGTCATTATAGAACATTTAGGCCACACATGCTTCTCTCAGTAGCACCAGTAACGTAGATTTGCGTTGTCTTATAGAAAAATGGCTCCTTGGAGACTGTTTCTTCATGGCATCCAAGACAAAAGCAGAACTCGTCACAGAAAAGGACATAGCTCCATTTCAGCCTTCATTGCCATCTTACTGCGGGTTGTTGGTCTTTGAGAACTGTGCAGTAAAGTCAATACAACACTTGTAACTGGATGTCTTGGTTATAGCCCAATGGTATGCAAATACATGTTGATTGTATAGTCACCTTTTGACACTCTAGGCTTAGTATGTGACATCTAATGTCATGAAGAATCCTTCACGACTTCACGAAAAAATGTCATCAGTACAACTCCTAGGATTATGGTATGGGATGTAATTATGTATGGTAGACAAACCCCTCTAGTCTTCATTCCAGGTACACTAAAAGCTGGGCGTTATATTGATTGGGTCGTAGAACCAATGTTATAGCCATTAAGGTGCCCAAAGAGTCAGTTTTCAATAAAAACAATGCCAGACTGCAGGGTGCTTATGCTGCTGTGAGCACTGTGCAAGGGTTAAACATGCTACAATGGCGTGCAGCATCTCCAAACTTGTCTTCCATTGAGCACATCATGGAATGCCATTGATCGGCAATTGTAGCGAGGGATGCCAGTAGAGGATATTGATTATTTGCGTGCCCAAGTGCAATTAGCAAAGTAGAACATTCCTCAGACAACCATTATTAACTTCATCCATAAGATGCCAAGGCATGTAACTGCGCTTATTTCTGCTAGTGGTGATCACATTATTTAATCTTTCAATCATTCCAAATTGTTATCATGTGTTTCTTGTGCTCTTCATAATTCCATGACTTTTCCTTCTTGGTGTTACATACACACATATATATATACAGTGGAACCTTGGATTTAGAGTAACTTGGTTTGAGAGCGATTTGCAAGACAAGCAAAGCTTTTTACAAATTTGTAACTTGGTTTAAGAGCAATGATTTGCAAGGAGAGCAAATACCGTGCACACGTCTGTTTCTGTCCTTTCACCACGCTCTGACCCGCTCTGGAGGTAACTTTCTCTACATATGTTCTGTACACAGTATACCATTGTATACTACAGTATATACCATACAGCATGTCTAGCAATTTGCATTTGAGGATACAGTAGTGTACTTTCTTTCTGATAACCAGTACAGCATATTGCTTGTATTGTAATCTATTTGCATGTGCAATATTCCTACCCCACATTTGGCTTAGTTCTTATTTTTGGGAGAATAGATTTGGGGGGGGGGTGTTTTTTGTGTATTGTACTAAAATAAAGGTTGTCATATTTATTTATTTTTTTTTCTCTATAGTGTACTTCCCGCTCACCAACAATTCTATTGTAAGCTAATGTGCAGTTTAATTTGTTTTATGGTTTTTTTTTTTACCGTACAGTATTTTGTATTAATGTACTGTGATAATTTTATATGAATGCAGTGCATTTTCTTGTATTACTGTAATAAGTTTGTATAAATGCAGTAAATATTTTTGGGCTGTGGAACGAATTGTCTGTGTTTCAATTATTTCCTATGGAAAATTTGCTATACACTGTGTATATGTATGTATGTATATATATATATATATATATATATATATATATATATATATATATATATATGTATATGTTTATATGTATATATATGTATATATAATATGTATATATATATATACACAAACATATACATGTGCGGTTATGTCTTCAAATACTTGGTCAGTGACACAAATCTTGGCATTTTAGCGGTTTCAAACACATGTTCAAGATACAGTTATATAATCAATATGGGTTTAAAGTGCAGAAGCTCAGCTTTAAGGACATTCACATCCTAACTGGAGTAAGGGTTTAGAAAGTACAGCTCTTTAATATGTAGCTGCCTTTTTTTCATGGGACCAGAAGTAATTGGAAAATTATCTCAAAATCTCTTTAATGGGTTGCATGGGCTATGCCCTCATTAATCCATCATCAATTAAGCACATTAAAGGTCTGGAGCTGATTCCAGGTGTGGTATTTGGAAGCTGTTGTTGTGAACCCAGAACATTCAGTCAAAGAAGCTGTCAATGGAAGAGAAATAGGCCATCATGAGGCTTAAAAAAAATTCTCAAACAGATAGCAGCAACATATTGGTCCATTCTTTTAGCTGACTGGTAAGCGTGAGATTGCAAAAAGGTGGATGATCTTAGAATCCTTTCTATAGTGAAGAAAAATCTCTTTACAATATTCACCCTAGTGAAGAACACTCTAGCAAGTAGGTGTTTCAGTATTTAGGTCTACCATAAAGGGAAAACTTAATAAGAGCAAATACAAAGGGTTCACCACAAGGAAAAAAACATTATTATTATTATTATTATTATTATTATTATTATTATCAGCCTTAAAAATAGAAAGGCCAGATTAGAGTTTGCAAAAAAAAACCCTACTAAAAACACCTGTCCAGTTCTGGAAAACCATTTTTTGGAGAGATGAAAATAAGCTCAACCTGTAGCAGAATGATGGGAAGAAGAAAATATGAAGAAGGCTTGGAACGGCTCATGATCCAAAGCACACCACATCCTCTGTAAAACACGGTGGAGGCAGTGTGATGGCTGGGCAAGGATGGCTTCCAATGGCACTTGGTCATTAGCGTTTATTGATGATGTGATTGAAGACAGAAGCAGCGGAATGAATTCTGACATGTACAGGGCTATACTTTCGGCTCAGATTCAACCCAATGCAGGAAGGCTGATTTGACAGCGCTTCACAGTGCAGATGGACATTGCCCAAAAACAAGCTGCAAAAGCAACCCAAGAATTTTAAAGGTGTAATATTCTGCAATGGTCGAGTCAATGACCAGATCTCAACCGTATCAAGCATGCGTTTGACATGTTTAAGAGAAAACGTAAGGCAGAAAGACCCACAAACAACTGCAGTCAGCTACAGTAAAAGTGCTGCAGGCACTCATTCCTGCCTACAAACGATTCTTCACAAAGTATTAAAAATGAACATTTTATTTATGGTAAAGCAAATTTGTCTAATTACTTTTGAGCCCCTGAAATGAGGAGGCTTTGTAGAAAAATTGTTCCAGCCCCTAGACATTTCAAAGGATATTTTTGTTCTATCCCTTTAATGATACCTAAAAGTCTACACTTCAATTGCATCTCATTTTTTTCAGTTTAAATAAAAATTAAAGGCTTATTCGAAAATTCCGAAGAAATTTGGGTCACTGTCTAAATATTTCTGTGCCTAACTGTATATCTAATATATAAAGCTGAGTGTATGTATGTATGTATGTGTGTATGTCTGCTAAAGGAATTCGCACCGTCGCATTTACAATCACGAAATTTTGTACAGATGCCCATGTGACTCAGGGAACGTCATAGACTAAGTTTTGATGGCAAAATTTAACCCCGCGCTTTACAGTTACTCTCCAAAAAATCTGCCTTCATTAACGTCAGTGGAGCTGCAACCTACAGGTCATTAATAGGAGCTGTGATTGGTTGCTATAGGAACAAAAGACATTGTTAGTATACAAAGCTTATGTGTCAGGTAATATGATGTCGGTGGAGAGACGGATAGAGAGAGACAGAGACAGAATGAGACAGACAGGGAAAGAGATGGATAGAGAAAGACAGACAGTCAAAGAGACAGACAGAGGCAGAGAGACACAGACAGACAGGGAAACAGACAGAGAGAGACAGACAGGGAAAGAGACAGACAGGGAAAGAGACAGACAGGGAAAGAGACAGACAGGGAAAGAGACAGACAGGGAAAGAGACAGACATGGAAAGAGACAGACAAGTAACGAGACGGAGACAGACGGGGAAAGAGACAGATGAGGAAAGAGACAGATGAGGAAAGAGACAGACATGGAAAGAGACAGACCTGGAAAGAGACAGACAGGGAAAGAGACAGATGGGGAACAAGACAGACCTTAAACAAGACAGACGTGGAAAGAGACAGACGGCGAAAGAGACAGACGGCGAAAGAGACAGACGGCGAAAGAGACAGACGGCGAAAGAGACAGACGGCGAAAGAGACAGACTTAGAACGATACAGACCTGGAACGATACAGACCTGGAACGAGTTAGACGGGGAAAGAGACTGACAGACAGAGAGAAATGGGGAAAGAGACAGACAGAGACAGACAGACAGACATAGAGAGAAACAGACACAGAGATAGAGAGAGATATACAGAGAGACTGATACAAAGACAGACAAAGACACTGACACAGACAGACAGAGACACAGAGACAGACATCAGACACATACAGAGACTGTGAGAGAGACGGAGAGACAGTTACTTTTCCGGGCAACGCCTGGGGACTACAGCTAGTGTGTATATATATATATATATATATATATATATATATATATATATATATATATTTATACACAAAGTAAATTGTGGTATGAATCCTTTTTGATAAAATTAATCTTTATTATAATTACATTAAAATTAATATTAATACAGCAATTGAGTCCTCAAGGGGTTAACAGAACTGCTAGCAAAAGGTCAATAACAGTAATTGTGGACAGTTGACAGCAAGTAGTACACACAGTAGGATCACAATATTTTAACCAAAACAACCAAGGATGTGATACAGTGGAATATAAGTAAACACACACTGTAATTTCCTATTTACATTGTTTGATGGTAGTGTGCCCAAACTCAATACTACCTGTTGTGATCACTTAATTATGTGTCATATCCATATAATTGTTGTGATATAACCAAGGCCTTACTCACATAGCTATAGGCAATCAATTAGTTATAAACGGCATAACCACAACCTACGATTTATCCACAGTTATAATAATAATGCATTACTGACCACTTTGCAGCAAGTCCAGGTAACCACCAGTCCCTACGCGCGTTTCACCTCTTCTTCAGGGGACATTACGTTGGTTATTACGGCCGCAATTATACATGTTATAGGGTGTGAGGTAGATATGACGGACATACTTGAAGTTTTCTTCTGGACAGTCCGATTTTCACAGTTATGTGTCCCTCGCTGCCTTGAATAAGAGCTTTCAGTTGAGTGGACGGATTACGTTACTTGCCTGTGATCAGGCGGGTATTGGGTTTTGTAAACATGTGAATTATGGCTGTCTGATCACAAATGCTGCCGACATACCGATTAACTCTGAGATTATGCCCCTGTAATATAATTTATTTGGACTTGCTGAGGTTTATTGTGCGTGACATACATCTACCAGCTAGACGCCCTATGTTACTATAGCAACGCTTGCCATGTCCGATGACGCGGGGCAGACGGGTTGACTTTACCATTAGTAAAATGTCACTTCCTGTTGGTATGCGTCCTTTATTTGAATCATGTGACCAACCTCGGAGTATGCAGGTATTGGGTGGCACAATGTACGTTATTTACGGCTGTTTTTTGTGCCACCACCCCGAGCGGTATGAGACTTTTATGAGATCATGTTTTTTTAACATAAAATTGCATGCGGTTTTGATGAGGTTTTATTCAGATCTGATATTTACTAGTCAGAAGTTTAATGTTACCATAACAACACACGAATTATCCGGTGACGTGGATGTGAAGGGTGGACTTTACCGCAAACAAACGTCACGTCCTGTGACGTGGTTGTATTGGACTGACTCTGCCCCCTTTATCAGCGTCCTCTATGATAAGGCGGTACCACATTGACACATGTCTCAACTGGTGACGTGGGCGTGATGGGTGGATCTTACCACAAATAAACGTCACGTCCTGTGACACGGTTGTATTGGGTTGACTCTGCCCCCTTCACCAGCGTTATATGATAAGGCGTCCTCTGTTGCCAAGCAATATGATGTCTCACTAGCCAAAGTACATCACGTGATTACCGAGGGCAAGGCTAATGGCGGTCACATGTGTTAATCACAGCTGTTTGTATGTTAGAGCACAACTATGTCAGTGATTGACATCTGACTCTTCCTATAGCAATGCTGGACACCGTCTATGTAGATTTGCAGGAAGTCCATCCTCTCCCAATTTAGACTAATTTATCATACTATATATACCTGACCTACACACAGTCCACCATACGTCCCCTGAAGAAGAAGTGAAACGCGCGTAAAAAAGGTCCCCTGAAGAAGAGGTGAAACGCGCGTAGGGACTGGTGGTTACCTGGACTTGCTGCAAAGTGGTCAGTAATGCATTATTATTATAACTGTGGATAAATCGTAGGTTGTGGTTATGCCGTTTATAACTAATTGATTGCCTATAGCTATGTGAGTAAGGCCTTGGTTATATCACAACAATTATATGGATATGACACATAATTAAGTGATCACAACAGGTAGTATTGAGTTTGGGCACACTACCATCAAACAATGTAAATAGGAAATTACAGTGTGTGTTTACTTATATTCCACTGTATCACATCCTTGGTTGTTTTGGTTAAAATATTGTGATCCTACTGTGTGTACTACTTGCTGTCAACTGTCCACAATTACTGTTATTGACCTTTTGCTAGCAGTTCTGTTAACCCCTTGAGGACTCAATTTCTGTATTAATATTAATTTTAATGTAATTATAATAAAGATTAATTTTATCAAAAAGGATTCATACCACAATTTTCTTTGTGTATAAAATTGCATAGTGGTGTTCTGGCACTTTCAGTGGGGTTGAGGAGTGACCTAAATTAAATGATATATATATATATATATATATATATATAGCATACAGTGCCTACAAGTAGTATTCAACCCCCTGCAGATTTAGCAGGTTTGATAAGATGCAAATAAGTTAGAGCCTGCAAACTTCAAACAAGAGCAGGATTTATTAACAGATGCATAAATCTTACAAACCAACAAGTTATGTTGCTCAGTTAAATTTTAATAAATTTTCAACATAAAAGTGTGGGTCAATTATTATTCAACCCCTAGGTTTAATATTTTGTGGAATAACCCTTGTTTGCAATTACAGCTAATAATCGTCTTTTATAAGACCTGATGAGGCCGGCACAGGTCTCTGGAGTTATCTTGGCCCACTCCTCCATGCAGATCTTCTCCAAGTTATCTAGGTTCTTTGGGTGTCTCATATGGACTTTAATCTTGAGCTCCTTCCACAAGTTTTCAATTGGGTTGAGGTCAGGAGACTGACTAGGCCACTGCAACACCTTGATTTTTTCCCTCTTGAACCAGGCCTTGGTTTTCTTGGCTGTGTGCTTTGGGTCGTTGTCTTGTTGGAAGATGAAATGACGACCCATCTTAAGATCCTTGATGGAGGAGCGGAGGTTCTTGGCCAAAATCTCCAGGTAGGCCGTGCTATCCATCTTCCCATGGATGCTGACCAGATGGCCAGGCTCCTTGGCTGAGAAACAGCCCCACAGCATGATGCTGCCACCACCATGCTTGACTGTAGGGATGGTATTCTTGGGGTCGTATGCACTGCCATCCAGTCTCCAAATGTCACGTGTGTGGTTGGCACTAAAGATCTCGATCTTGGTCTCATCAGACCAGAGAACCTTGAACCAGTCTGTCTCAGAGTCCTCCAAGTGATCATGAGCAAACTGTAGACGAGCCTTGACATGACGCTTTGAAAGTAAAGGTACCTTACGGGCTCGTCTGGAACGGAGACCATTGCGGTGGAGTACGTTACTTATGGTATTGACTGAAACCAATGTCCTCACTGCCATAAGATCTTCCCGGAGCTCCTTCCTTGTTGTCCTTGGGTTAGCCTTGACTCTTCGGACAAGCCTGGCCTCGGCACGGGTGGAAACTTTCAAAGGCTGTCCAGGCTGTGGAAGGCTAACAGTAGTTCCATAAGCCTTCCACTTCCGGATGATGCTCCCAACAGTGGAGACAGGTAGGCCCAAGTCCTTGGAAAGGGTTTTGTACTGTTACACCTCGTGGCTCTCCTGTGGCAAGGAATGAGACAGTCTCCTTGCCTGCCACGAGCGCTCCTGCTCCGCAGCGCCGAAGGTCTGCCAGACTGCGCAGAGTGCAGGAGAAACCTCCTCAGAGAGGCAGCACAAGGGTGACACCTAGTGGTACTCCTGTTGCAAGAAATGAGGCGGTCTCCCATTCCTTGCCTGCCACAGCTCCTCCTGCTCAGCAGCCTCGAAGGTCTGTGAGGTTGCGCAATGTGCAGAGATTTGCTGCTCAGGGAAGCAGTGAGACTCCCGTTATCTCTACACATTGTGAGACCGAGGATCCCGCCTCTATTTCCCAGAGGCAGGAGGGTGAGCATGTGCTATGCTTGGTGGATCCTGATTCGCCCACTGACGTCACACGGCTTGATGACAAGGCTGGTGACGTGGTGAATCCTGACTGGCCAGGCTGGGATGTCGTGGATCCTGATTGGGTCAAGTCCGTCATCTCCGCCTCGCGCCCGCCCTTGGCTGGAGCTACACCTCCTTAAAAGCTCCTCCTGCCATCATGGCGGCGCGCGACCGTCCTTCTATGTTTGGATGTCTGGCAGCGTGCTGCCACGCCACTGCTCAGGCATTATCTTCTTCTGTGGGCTTGGCCCTTGCTGCTTAGGCAGCACCTGGTTTGCAGGCCGTGTCCCTGCCTTGCTGCTCCGGCAGTAGCTCCTTCTACAGGCCGTGTTCCTGTCCCAGGTGAGCTCCTCGAGTCTCCACTGGACTCACCTGGTTATTGAAAGCACACGTGCGTGGGCACCTCTGTGCTACCCTCATGCCATATTCTCGTGACTTCCACTGGCACACGTGCGTGGGCACCTCTGTGCTTCCCCGTGCAACAGGTACACCGAGCCGTGTGATCCCTGCCATACAACCCACACGGGTTAGGGCAGACCGGTGTACATAGATCGTCTGTGACATTCCAGACGATCGCTAGCAGCAACCCGCTCACTCTTCACCCACCATAGCAGCGGTCCCTTACACCGCACAGTGGACCTTGACTGGCGGAAGCTGTCCATTCCCCATCTTGGCACGCTTCCCCGGGTCCCCCTCGTAACATTACGGTCGCGCCAAAGGTCTGGCTATGGCTGAAGAGCAGCAGCAGTTGCTGCGTTATGTGCAGCAGTTGGAATCACGTTTGGCAGCAGTGGAGCAGTCTTCCTCCGACAAGACTGCTCTGACGACAGTCGCCACCCAGGCGGCTACCCAGGCTGTGCTATTGGGCGGAAGGTCTCCTCGCCTTGCGCTTCCAGAGCGCTTTAGCGGGGACAGCTCCGAGTGCCGTGGGTTTATAAACCAAGTTACCACCTACTTAGAGCTGTCCGCGACTCTTTACGCTACCGAGAAGGCGAAGGTAGCCTTCGTCCAGTCCCTGCTCACAGGGAGAGCGCTGAAGTGGTCCACGCCGTTGTGGGAGCGCGGAGATCGGGTGGTGAATAACTTAGCATCTTATCTTGGGGCCATGAGAATGGTGTTCCTCGGGCCTCAAGTCACCCACGACTCCGTGCTGCACCTCCTACGACTTCGGCAAGGGTCCGCTTCAGTCGGGGACTTTGCCGTACACTTTAGGACACTTGCCGCAGAGCTGGACTGGCCCGATAAGGTCCTTGTCCCTGTGTTCTGGGAGGGCCTGGCAGGGTTTGTCAAAGACGCACTGGCCACGCGTGAGGTGCCTGCTACTTTAGAGTCCTTGATTGTGGTTGCCTCTCGCATAGACATCCGCCAGGCGGAGCGGAGGCTCGAGGTCTCTTCAGCACCCACGTCCTCACGGCCTAAAAAGCGTCTGGCTCCCGTATTCCACCAGACAGGTCTCCCAGCCAGCTCTGTAGGCGACTCCGTGGAGTCAATGGAGGTGTCCAAAGCGGTCTCCTCTACCCCAGGTTCTCGGTCTGGTGTCATCTGCTTTTCCTGTGGGCAGAGGGGACACATAGCTACCCGATGTCCCAAACCGTCGGGAAAAGACAGCGTCTAGTTTCCATCAGAGGGGGGTTACTAGACGCTGCTTCTCCCTCTAGGTTGACTATCAGCGCCCAGTTGCAGTTTGGCACTACTCTCTTCTCTGCTCTGGCCTGCCTGGACTCAGGCGCTGATGGCAATTTCATTTCGACCTCCCTGGCAACCCGATACTCAGTTCCCCTGGTTCTCTTACCCAAGCCACTCAGGGTTCGGGTAGTCAACGGGTCCCTACTAGTCGATCCCATCACCCAGATCACCATCCCTCTCAGGATGGAAGTACCACCAGGACACCATGAGCAGGTGTCCTTCCTGGTGCTTCCAGGGGGGACGGATGAGATCCTACTGGGCCTCCCCTGGTTGAGACAGCATGCTCCTATACTCAACTGCGAGGTACTGAAGTAAAGGGAGGCGACTGAAGATAAGTGTGGCATAGTTTTAACACAATCTCATAGTGGTGATAACTGTAACTGTTTAATTTCATTAGGAATTTGTTGTCTGTGTTTGTCTGGGGTACTGTGAAAAAGCAAAAAAAAAAAAAAAAAGTGTGTCTAGTGATTTAGTCAGTAGTATTAGCCACACCTGTTTCTAGAAGCTTCTAGTAGTCCTTGTAGAACTATATAAACCAGCCAGAGCTAGCGAGGTGCTGAGAGTGCGAGGTACTGAAGTAAAGGGAGGCGACTGAAGATAAGTGTGGCATAGTTTTAACGCAATCTCATAGTGGTGATAACTGTAACTGTTTAATTTCATTAGGGATTTGTTGTCTGTGTTTGTCTGGGGTACTGTGAAAAAGCAAAAAAAAAAAAAAAAAAAAAAAAAAAAAGTGTGTCTAGTGATTTAGTCAGTAGTATTAGCCACACCTGTTTCTAGAAGCTTCTAGCAGCTTCTAGTAGTCCTTGTAGAACTATATAAACCAGCCAGAGCTAGCGAGGTGCTGAGAGTGCGAGGTATTGAAGTAAAGTGAGGCGACTGAAGATAAGTGTGGCATAGTTTTAACACAATCTCATAGTGGTGATAACTGTAGCTGTTTAAGAAGAGAAGAGTCGCCGTAAGCTGATCGATTGGTGGGACTTGCCGGGTCTCGCTGTTTGAGGACATCGCAAAACCGGCGCGCGACTTTCGCCTGTCATACGCTACATCAGCATTATGGAAGAGAAGAAAATCCACATGGTCACCTGCAACACATGCTACATGTTTACGGATCTGAGCACAAGAAATTCAACTTCACCTGTCAAAAGTGCAAACTTGTTGCCCTCTTAGAGGAAAAGGTGCGGGGACTGGAAGAAAGAATAGCAACTTTGAAGCTAATTAAAGAACATGAGGACTTCTTGGACGAGGCAGAAGCAACAATTCAGGATATGGAAAGTGAGAAAAGCTTCAGAACACATACAGAGGCTGAAAAGTGGACACATGTGACCAAAAGAAGCCAGCGGATCAAGTGGTCGGCACCACCCACACAGCTTAGCAACCAATATGAAGCCCTCATGCTGGAGAACGAAAATGGCACAGCTCAGGATGATACCGTCTCTACAGGAGAAGACACAGTATCATCAAAAGAAGTTACTTTGTCAACAAAAGCAGAAACAAAAGACACTCAAAAGCACTCAGGAGCAACAAGCAGTGCGTCCAGAAAGAAAAGAAGAGTGGTAGTTATGGGCGACTCACTACTAAGAGGCACGGAGGCAACTATCTGCAGGCCGGACATAACCGCACGAGAAGTATGCTGCCTCCCTGGAGCAAAAATCAAGGATGTGGCCAACAGGATACCAACTATCCTCGGATCCAAGGACGAATACCCGTTCCTATTGATACATGTAGGAACAAACGACACGGCAAGAAATGATCTGCCAACTATTTGTGAAGACTTTGAAATTCTGGGGAAGAAAATAAAGGAACGGAACGTACAGGTTGTTTTCTCATCAATCCTCCCAGTCGATGGCCATGGTGTCAGAAGATGGAATAGGATACTAGATTTGAACAACTGGCTACGACGGTGGTGCACGCAGCAAGGATTTGGATTCTTAGACCATGGAGTGAATTACCTCTACGATGGACTTCTCGCAAGAGACGGGATACACCTCACAAAACCTGGGAAACACACGTTCGCCAGAAGGCTTGCCACACTCATCAGGAGGGCTTTAAACTAGAAGAAGAGGGGATGGGAGAAAAAACAGCAGACAAGAACATGCAGCAGAAGGACAAACTAATCAAGGATACTAGATGCCGTAAAGAGGACCCAAGACAGGGTACTAAGAAGGAAGCTGAGAAAAGGGGAGCAAAACTTCTTTCCTGCATGCTGACCAATGCAAGAAGCCTGACCAATAAGATGGAGGAACTGGAGCTGGTAATGTATGAGGAGAAATACGACATAGTAGGAATAACTGAGACATGGTTAGATGATAGTTATGACTGGGCGGCTAACCTGCAAGGATATGAATTGTTTAGGAGGGATCGTAAAAAAAGGAAAGGGGGTGGAGTCTGTCTATATATAAAGTCCAGTTTAAAGCCCAGACTAAGAGAAGATATTCAAGAGGGAAATGAAGAGGTGGAGTCTCTATGGGGGGAGATACAAGGAGGGAAAACTAATAAAATCCTCATAGGGGTTTGTTATAAGCCACCAAATATAACAGAAACCACTGAAAATGTATTATTGAAACAAATAGACAAAGCAGCAAATCACAATGAGGTGATTATTATGGGGGACTTCAATTACCCCGATATAGACTGGGAAACTGAAACCTGTGTATCTCAGAAAGGAAACCGGTTTCTGTAAGTAACTAAGGATAATTATCTGTCCCAACTTGTGCCGGGCCCAACTAGAGGGGCAGCCCTTCTGGACTTAATTTTAAGCAACAGGCCAGATAGAATAACAGATGTACGAGTGGATGGGCACCTAGGGAATAGTGACCACAATATAATACAATTCCACTTGTCCTTTAGTAAGGTGCCTTGGAGGGGGGTTACAAAAACGCTGAATTTCAGGAAAGCACAGTTTGATCAACTTAGAGAAGACCTTCGCCAAATTGATTGGGACAATGTCCTCAAAAATGGGAGCACAGAAAATAAGTGGGAAATTTTTAAATCGGTATTAAACACCCACTGCGAGCTAGCCATACCATACAGAAATAAAAGGGCTAGGAACAGGAGAAAACCAATGTGGCTTAATAAGGATGTAAAAGGGGCAATGAATAATAAGAAAAAGGCATTTAAAAAGCTAAAACAAGAAGGCAGCGAGGAAGCATTAAAAATATATAGAGAAAAAAATAAAATGTGTAAAAAACAAATATATTTAGCAAAAGTAGAAACTGAGAGACTCATTGCTAAGGAAAGCAAAACAAATCCCAAACTATTCTTTAATTATATAAACAGAAAAAAGATTAAAATTGATGGTGTTGGCCCTTTAAAGAATAATGAGGGTAAAATCATAGAAAGCGATGTGGGAAAAGCAAATGTTTTAAATACTTTTTTCTCAACTGTGTTCACACAGGAAAAGCATATGCCAGGGGAAATGCAGAGTGATCATGTAAATGCCCCATTAAGTATGACCTGCCTAACCCAGGAAGAAGTGCAGAACCGACTTAGTAACATTAAAATTGACAAATCACCAGGCCCTGATGGCATTCACCCTCGGGTATTAAGGGAGTTAAGTAATGTGATAGACAGGCCTCTATTCCTTTTATTTAAAGACTCTATAGAAACTGGGTCTGTTCCACTGGATTGGCGGCTAGCAAATGTGGTACCAATATTCAAAAAAGGGTGCAAAAGGGAACCTGGAAACTATAGGCCGGTAAGCTTAACATCTGTTGTGGGTAAAATGTTTGAAGGGTTTTTAAGGGATACTATTATGGAATGTCTCAATGTTAATAACTGTTTAACTCCATATCAACAAGGATTTATGAAGGATCGCTCCTGTCAAACTAACCTGATCAGCTTCTATGAGGATGTAAGCTCTCACATGGACCGAGGAGAATCATTGGATGTCATTTATCTCGACTTCGGTAAAGCATTTGACACTGTCCCACATAAAAGACTGCTAAGTAAAATGAGAAAGCTTGGGCTCGGGGAAAATGTGTGTAGATGGGTAGGTAGCTGGCTTAGTGGTAGAAAACAAAGAGTGGTTATTAATGGTGCATACTCAGATTGGGCCAGGGTTACTAGTGGGGTGCCACAGGGGTCTGTATTGGGCCCCCTACTATTTAATATATTTATTAATGATCTGGTGGATGGTTTACAGAGTAAAATATCAGTATTTGCAGATGATACAAAACTATGTAAGGTAGTTAACACAAAGGAGGACAGTTTGCAACTACAGATGGACTTGAGTAAATTGGAGAATTGGGCTGAAAAATGGCAAATGAGGTTTAACACAGATAAGTGTAAGGTTATGCACATGGGAAGGAGAAACAGATGCTACGATTACTTACTAAATGGGAAACTGCTGGGGAAATCAGACATGGAAAAAGACTTAGGCATCTTAGTGAATAAGAATCTAAATTGGAGTGCCCAGTGTCAGGCAGCAGCCACCAAAGCAAATAGGGTGATGGGATGCATTAGAAGAGGTCTGGGGGCACGAGATGAAAACATCATTCTCCCTCTGTACAAATCACTAGTCAGACCACACTTGGAGTATTGTGTGCAATTTTGGGCGCCGGTGCTGAAGAAAGACATTACTGAACTTGAAAGGGTTCAGAGGCGGGCTACTAAAATAATAAATGGAATGGGTGCATTACAATACACGGAAAGGTTATCAAAATTAGGTCTATTTACTCTAGAAAAGAGAAGACTTAGGGGAGACCTAATAAATATGTACAAATATATCAGAGGGCCATATAGAGATCTCTCCCATGATCTGTTTGTACCAAGGACTATGACAAGAACAAGGGGGCATTCTTTTCGATTGGAGGAAAGAAAATTCCTACATCAGCATAGAAGAGGGTTCTTCACGGTAAGAGCAGTGAGGCTCTGGAACTCTCTTCCTGAGGAAGTGGTGATGGCCAACTCACTGAATGAATTTAAGAGAGGAATGGATGCATTTCTTGTTAGCAAAAGTATAGAAGGTTATAAATAGCATAATCTTACAGGTAGATAGAAGAGCGACCAAGATTATTAGAGGAATGGGTGGGCTGCAATACCAAGACAGGTTATTAAACTTGGGGTTAGTTAGTTAGGAAAAACAAAGGCTTAGGGGGATCTAATCACAATGTATAAATATATGAGGGGACAGTACAGAGACCTTTCCAAAGATCTCTTTACACCTAGGCCTGCGACTGGAACACGGGGGCATCCGCTACGTCTTGAGGAAAGAATGTTTAATCATAATCACAGATGAGGACTCTTTACTGTACGAGCAGTGAGACTATGGAGCTCTCTGCCGTATGATGTTGTATTGAGGGATTCACAAGTAAAATTTAAGCAGAACCTGATCGCATTAATTGAAAAATATAATATTACCAGTTATGTATATTGGATTTTATGACAGGGTGTTGATCCAGGGAACTAGTCTGATTGCCGTATGTGGAGTCAGGAAGGAATTTTTTTCCCCATTGGAGCTTATTTGACACATTGGGGGTTTTTTGCCTTCCTCTGGATCAACATGTTAGGCTACGGGTTGAACTAGATGGACTTAGAGTCTCCCTTCAACCTTAAAAACTATGAAACTATGAAACTATGAAACTGGGCAACAGGAGAGATCTCATCATGGGCAGGATCCTGTAGGGAGCACCTTGTGACTACCGAACCACCCGCTACCATTAGGTCGGTTGGGTCCTCAGGGAATACAGGGGAGCCAGGTTTACCGACACCTTATGAGGCCTACATTGACGTCTTCTCCAAGAGGGCCGCAGATACCCTTCCTCCCCACCGGCCATACGATTGCCGAATAGACCTGAAGCCAGGCTCCGAGCCCCCTAGGGGCAGAGTGTATCCCCTCTCTGCTCCAGAGACGGAGGTTATGTCCAAATATA
The DNA here is from genome assembly GCF_048569485.1 of Anomaloglossus baeobatrachus. Taxonomy (NCBI): domain Eukaryota; kingdom Metazoa; phylum Chordata; class Amphibia; order Anura; family Aromobatidae; genus Anomaloglossus; species Anomaloglossus baeobatrachus. The sequence goes on along the minus strand of NC_134354.1, from coordinate 483,437,018 downwards.
TTCAGGACAGCCTGGCAAAAGGGTTCATTCGCAAGTCTATTTCACCGGCCGGTGCGGGGTTCTTCTTCGTGCAAAAGAAGGAAGGGGATCTACGCCCCTGTATCGATTACAGGGGATTAAATGCAATCACGATCAAAAACAAATACCCTTTGCCCCTCATTACGGAGTTATTTGATCGATTCCGCGGGGCAAAGATCTTCACGAAGCTGGATCTACGCGGGGCGTATAATCTAGTGCGAGTCCGAGAGGGCGATGAGTGGAAGACCGCCTTCAACACCAGGGACGGTCACTACGAGTATCTCGTAATGCCCTTCGGACTCTGCAATGCCCCTGCCGTATTTCAAGACTTTGTGAATGATGTTTTCCGGGATTTGTATCTTTCCGTGGTTGCATACCTGGATGATATTCTTATCTTCTCCCCCGATCTTGCCACCCATCGGAGGGATGTCATCCGAGTACTTAAGAGGCTCCGCACTCATTCGTTATATGCTAAGCTAGAAAAGTGCGTTTTTGAACATGAATCCTTGCCGTTCCTGGGGTATATCGTGTCCAGTCAGGGGTTAGCAATGGATCCGGGGAAGTTGGAGACAGTGATGAAATGGCCTGAGCCCCGCTCGCTGAAAGCGATCCAGCGATTCTTGGGGTTTATCAATTATTATCGCCAGTTCATTCCCAACTTCTCGACGGTGGCAGCACCCATCATTGCCCTTACCCGCAAGGGCGCTAATCCCAAAGCATGGACACGGAAAACGGTAGAGGCATTTCACACTCTCAAAACTTACTTCTCCAGAGCTCCCATCCTTCATCGTCCAGACATCTCCAAACCCTTTCTACTAGAGGTAGACGCCTCTTCGGTCGGTGCTGGTGCAGTCCTGTACCAGAAAGACGAACGAGGAAGGAAGCATCCTTGTTTCTTTTTCTCCAAGACCTTTTCTCCGGCCGAGAGGAAGTACTCCATAGGGGATAGGGAGTTACTGGCGATGAAACTAGCATTCCAGGAATGGCGGCATCTCCTGGAGGGTGCGAAGCATCCATTTGAAGTATTTTCCGACCATAAAAATCTCACATACCTTCAGACAGCACAACGCCTGAACCCAAGGCAGGCCCGTTGGTCCTTGTTCTTCTCCCGGTTCCGCTTTATTATCCGCCACCTGGCCGGTGAGAAGAACGTACGGGCCGATGCCTTGTCACGTTGTATGGTTGTGTTGGAGGAGGACGAGGAGGAGCCTCGTCTTATACTACCCCCGGACAGCTTGAGGATGGTCACTCCCACTTCTTTGGACCAGGTGCCACCTGGCAAGACCCTCGTTCCCCCTGAACTACGGAATGAGGTGCTATCGTGGGCCCATGCCTCCAAGGTCGGGGGTCACTTTGGGGTCAAAAGGACCAGAGACCTTGTGACTAGGCACTATTGGTGGCCGAGACTACCCCAGGACATACAGGAGTATGTGGGAGCCTGTATGTCGTGTGCACGGAATAAGCCGTCCCGGCAGAGACCGGCAGGTCTTCTTCACCCACTGCCAGTGCCGGATCGTCCCTGGGAAGTGGTGGGAATGGACTTCCTGGGAGATCTGCCCAAGTCAGCAGGTCACAAGGTCGTATGGGTCATCACGGATCACTTCTCTAAAATGGTCCACTTGGTGCCTCTCCCACGACTCCCGACGTCACGTGCTCTCGCCACCTTATTCATTAGGCATGTATTTAGGCTGCATGGCATGCCTGACAAGGTGGTGAGCGACCGGGGTCCCCAGTTCGCGTCTCGCTTCTGGAGAGAGCTCTGTAAGCTCCTGCAGATAGAGCTGAACATCTCCTCCGCATACCATCCCGAAACCAATGGACTGGTAGAGAGGACCAATCAGACCTTGGTAACTTACCTCCGCCATTTTATCTCCGCGCACCACGACAACTGGGCTAACCTCCTTCCTTGGGCCGAATTTGCCATTAATAATTCGGTCCATGAATCCTCTGGTCAGACTCCGTTCCTGCTCAATAACGGACAACATCCCAGAGTCCCGGTTCCGATGCCCATTACGTCACCCGATCCTAGAGTGGAGGATTGGGCGACCGAGGCCCGGGAGATCTGGGATAACACCCAAGAGGCCCTTAAGAGGGCTAAAGACCGGATGGTGACAACGGCTGATGAGCGCCACCGCCCTGCACCATCCTTCGCCCCTGGTGACCTAGTGTGGCTGTCCTCTAAGAATGTTAACCTACAGGCACACAGGTACAGGCAGCCAAGTTCGCCCCTAGGTACCTGGGTCCGTTTAAAGTGCTAGAGCAGGTGAACCCGGTGGCATACCGACTCCAGCTCCCTCCACGCTGGGCTATAGCCAACACCTTTCACGTGTCCCTCCTGAAACCCGTACGACTTAATAAGTTCTCGGGGTCCCTGACGCCTCAAACTGACTCCCCGCCCGACGACTCTGAGGTGGCGAAGCTTGTGGAGACAAAAGTTATACGGGGCAGGAGGTACTACCTCGTGGAGTGGGTCGGCCGTGGTCCGGAGCATAGATCCTGGGAATTGGAGGATCATATCCACGCCCCGGGTTTGATAGCGGCCTTCGAGCACGGGCGGGGGGGGGCCTAGACGGGGGGGTAATGTTACACCTCGTGGCTCTCCTGTGGCAAGGAGTGAGACAGTGTCCTTGCCTGCCATGAGCGCTCCTGCTCCGCAGCGCCGAAGGTCTGCCAGACTGCGCAGAGTGCAGGAGAAACCTCCTCAGAGAGGCAGCACAAGGGTGACACCTAGTGGTACTCCTGTTGCAAGAAATGAGGCGGTCTACCATTCCTTGCCTGCCACAGCTCCTCCTGCTCAGCAGCCTCGAAGGTCTGTGAGGTTGCGCAATGTGCAGAGATTTGCTGCTCAGGGAAGCAGTGAGACTCCCGTTATCTCTACACATTGTGAGACCGAGGATCCCGCCTCTATTTCCCAGAGGCAGGAGGGTGAGCATGTGCTATGCTTGGTGGATCCTGATTCGCCCACTGACGTCACACGGCTTGATGACAAGGCTGGTGACGTGGTGAATCCTGACTGGCCAGGCTGGGATGTCGTGGATCCTGATTGGGTCAAGTCCGTCATCTCCGCCTCGCGCCCGCCCTTGGCTGGAGCTACACCTCCTTAAAAGCTCCTCCTGCCATCATGGCGGCGCGCGACCGTCCTTCTATGTTTGGATGTCTGGCAGCGTGCTGCCACGCCACTGCTCAGGCATTATCTTCTTCTGTGGGCTTGGCCCTTGCTGCTTAGGCAGCACCTGGTTTGCAGGCCGTGTCCCTGCCTTGCTGCTCCGGCAGTAGCTCCTTCTACAGGCCGTGTTCCTGTCCCAGGTGAGCTCCTCGAGTCTCCACTGGACTCACCTGGTTATTGAAAGCACACGTGCGTGGGCACCTCTGTGCTACCCTCGTGCCATATTCTCGTGACTTCCACTGGCACACGTGCGTGGGCACCTCTGTGCTTCCCCGTGCAACAGGTACACCGAGCCGTGTGATCCCTGCCATACAACCCACACGGGTTAGGGCAGACCGGTGTACATAGATCGTCTGTGACATTCCAGACGATCGCTAGCAGCAACCCGCTCACTCTTCACCCACCATAGCAGCGGTCCCTTACACCGCACAGTGGACCTTGACCGGCGGAAGCTGTCCATTCCCCATCTTGGCACGCTTCCCCGGGTCCCCCTCGTAACATTGTACCCCTTGCCAGCCTTGTGACCCTCCACGATCTTGTTTCTGATGGCCTTGGACTGCTCCTTTGTCTTTCCCATATTGACCAAGTATGAGTGCTGTTCACAAGTTTGGGGAGGGTCTTAATTAGTCAGAAAAGGCTGGAAAAAGAGATAATTAATCCAAACATGTGAAGCTCATTGTTCTTTGTGCCTGAAATACTTCTTAATACTTTAGGGGAACCAAACAGAATTCTTGTGGTTTGAGGGGTTGAATAATAAATGACCTTCTCAATAAACTTTTCACAATTTAAAAAAAAAAAAAAGAAATAACATTCTTTTTTGCTGCAGTGCATTTCACACTTCCAGGCTGATCTACAGTCCAAATGTCACAATGCCAAGTTAATTCCGAATGTGTAAACCTGCTAAATCTGCAGGGGGTTGAATACTACTTGTAGGCACTGTATATATGTATATATGTATAATATCCAAAAGAAAGCAGGGTTCTCCAGCTACTTCATCGGTAGGATAAAATGTTAATTTTCATTTTCATCCGTTAAAATTATTGTAGATATACAAGCAAAAATGTCTTCACACCATTAGCCACTCAAGAACTACATGTTTTGGCACTAAGTGTGCCTTCTGCCAGGTCCCAAACCCATCTTTCTCTCATGCGTTTGGGACCTGGTTTAAGACACATTTAGTGCCGAAACATGTAGTTGGGTGGCTTTCTTTTGGATTTGGGCTGGAGCATACTCCCCTCCTTCTCCGTCCTTACTTCTGGATTGGACATTTAATATTTTGTGGACTACTTATCCTGTGAGCTTACTTTCTCATATTTTTGTATATACGTACAATCTATATATATATACTTTATGTACAAATCGGGTAGCTTCCTAAAAGTCACACCTTCCATTTGTCTTGGAAATAGACATCTTGACAGAGAAAATAGGACAGTGCCATTTGAAGAAATCATAATACTAGCTTTCTTGTGACTAAATGATAATTTTACTTAATTCATTGCATAATTGCGTAGTGTAATTCTGTATAAACACTTAAATCCTTCATCGCCTATACTTGCTAGTATTCCCTGGAGACAACCGGTAGATGGAAATTTTAGAAACTTGTGCTCATTTCTGTTATGTATTATAGTATACTGAATGCTTAAACTGCTTTTTTCATATTGATTTGTGCGTGCATGGATTTAGCATGTATCCAAATGTACCGTATTCCATTGCCTCTTTTCTGTTAATAATAGATTTGTGTTATTTCTACATATTAAGCTTCCAGATAAGGCTGACATACGGTAACATCAGTTGTCACTTGCGTTGTAGTCATTTATTACCTGTCTCGTACTTGCTTGGGTTTTTGAATGATGGAAATATGAATTAATTATGACTTTTAGATTTCTAAAAATATATTTTTTTTCCATCTGCTGCAAACCTTTCTTTTTACTTTCTCCACATGTGTAGTGTAATAGGCACAGATTTACGGTGTGATTTTATGCCGTATTCGAGTCACCTACATAAATGCCTCGGGTGTTTCTCAACAATTACCTTCCCTTTGTACATTAATTGAGCCTGAGCTGCTACAGTATATTAAGAAGGTATAGGACTGAAATACCAACCAGCTCAACACTCGTTCTACATGCAAGAATGTGATTTTCTTCAGATGCTTCATAAACAGAAAATTACTGCTACATGCACCATTTACTGACCAAATCATACCATGTGATCCACATTTTATTAAATACTTCAGTAACATACTTGGCTATGCAAAGTTAAAAGTAAAGATCTTTGGAGAGAAATTATAGAAAAAGTCAATCTGCATTCAAATCCTTAAAAACCTTTATCTATCATCTTCGTTAAGGAATACTAAACACAGAAAATATACTAAAAAATAATATTACCCTCGCAATTTCACCCTTAATTTCCTTCTTTTCCTTCATCCTATTTGGAAACCTAAAATGAGGACCTGCACCCAGTAAATATAAATGTATTATGCAAGTGCTACGCTGTGGGTATCAACAAACCAAATGTGTGAACATCAACAATGTGTGAACAGTAGCAACACAAGTAAAAAAATAAGGTTCTTTTGATCAAAAAGGTGTAGACGCCATCCCACCACGGCAAGGTGTACCCCATCAGGACAGTCCCTAGCTCTAGTAAACTACCTTGCCATGTGCCAACTAGGCCTCAAGTGGAGGGGGACAGAGCAGGACCAGTGATGGTCTGTATTGGGACCTATCTGTGAAAGACTGAATATATAATGGAGGTCAGTCAAAAGGGGGTCACATCCCTATTTTGCAGAGTGCTACAAACTAAAGAGATGCCAAAAATGAGGATCGGCGCCCGTAAATATAAGTGTACTATGCCCTCTGTGACCATCAAAAAATAAAATCTGAATTAATACACAGGCACACTGTAATGATGTGTGAAAGGTAGAAACACAAGTAAAAAACATGGGGTACTTAGTTAACACCATTTTGAGCAGAGAAGAAAAAACACTCTACAAGGTGTACTCCATCAAGATGGTCCTTAGCTATAGTAACATCCATATTTTGTTATACAATTCAATGACATACTTGGCTTCACAAATTTTATAGTAAAGATCTCTTTGGAGAGAAATTATATAATGAGTTCAGTCAAATCTTTAAAAAAAAACAAAAAACCTTCATATATTTTATCTTCGTTAAGGAACAATAACCACTGAAAATATACAAAACAGTAATGACCCAGCAATTCCAACCTTAATTTCCTATTTTTCGTTCATTACATTTAGTCTCACATTAGATTAAAACTGAGAAATATATAGAACACCAATTCCAAATAAGTTGAGACATTGTAAAATGTAAAGAAAACAAGAATTCAATGATTGAGAAATCTCTTATAACCATATTTTATTCACTGTAGAATGTAGAACAAATATCAGTGCTATGCATATGCAAAATTACTTAAACACATGAGTGCAGAAAAGGAGTAGGCTGCACACAATTAGTCCCTGCACAGACTAAAAGGCCCTAGGCACACAACTACCGTGTTTCCCCGAAAGTAGGACCCCCCCGAAAGTAAGACAGGGTGGGGGTTACGGGGGGGGTCCTTCAATAATGTAAGGCAGGGTTGGGGGGCCGCTGTGAAATGTAAGGCCCTTACCTTTGGGCCGCCGCTGTCCCCCATTGGGTCCCCAGGCTCCAGAGGTGTCCTCAGGTGCATCTGGGCGGGTCCAGCGCTCATGGGGTTAACTCGCCGTATTAACCCCGCAATCCGCCCAGCTCAACAGCTCATTGGCCGCCCCTGCTCCCCACGTCACCGCCGGCCCCTGGCTCGAGCGCTGATTGGCCCAGCAGCTCGGGCTGTAATTGGCCGCCCCAGCCCCACGTCACCGCTGTTTCCCTGCTGATTGGCACAGCGTTCCCTGCAGCACAGGCCTTCCGCACCCACAGCCGCACCGCAGAGGAAAACGTCCAGCATTTAAAAACCAAGTAGGGAAACATGTACTGTATAGGGTATGGGGCTGTGTGCAGTGGGATACGGCACTGTTATGGGGTGTGGGGCTGTGTGCAGTGGGATATGGCACTGTTATGGGGTATGGGGCTGTGTGCAGTGGGATACGGCACTGTTATGGGGTATGGGGCTGTGTGCAGTGGGATACGGCACTGTTATGGGGTATGGGGCTGTGTGCAGTGGGATACGGCACTGTTATGGGGTATGGGGCTGTGTGCAGTGGGATACGGCACTGTTATGGGGTATGGGGCTATGTGCAGTGGGATACGGCACTGTTATGGGGTATGGGGCTGTGTGCAGTGGGATACGGCACTGTTATGGGGTATGGGGCTATGTGCAGTGGGATACGGCACTGTTATGGGGTATGGGGCTGTGTGCAGTGGGATACGGCACTGTTATGGGGTATGGGGCTATGTGCAGATATTCTTGATACGCTACATTTGTTTTATTCTACTGTTTGGTGATGACCGACTCTTCAGCATGTTAATAAATGTTAATTTATTGGTTAAAAAGAAATTGTCATTTTTTTTTCGGCTAATGTAAGACCTCCCCTGAAAGTAAGACAGGGTGGGACTTTTTGGGGTAAAATTAATGTAAGACAGGGTCTTACTTTCGGGGAAACACGGTAACAGCACCACCTTGAACCTGGCTCCCTAAAAGGCCGACAAGGAGTTTCTCATACCCCCTGAAGGACACACTGGCTACAAGGGAAGAGGGAGGTGTACAGGAACAAACAAAAACACAGTTTGAGATAAACTGAAATAAGTTCAAATATGATGAATGGATTAGGGGTGGGAAGGAGGACACACCAACTCCACAGGTAAGCCCTAAGATGCAGGGTTGGAACTCCCAGGAACAAGTCCAGATAGAAATATAGCCAGCAAAGAAATGTAGTGAGGCATGAACATTTGTGATTAGCGAACACTGCCATGCTCAGCTGCTCGCTGCTTGTAATGAAGAGTTAATGCTTCTATGGGCGCAATTCAAGTATCTGAGAATAACGGAAGTCAATAGATAATTGTCACATTTGATGTAGGATTTTCGCTGCTCAACAGTCATGTGTCTTCTTTGCTGGATGTTTTGTTTAATAATGTGCCAAATGTTTTCTAATTAGCATTGTCTTGCTGAATTATGCAAGGCCTACCCCAAATTAGACGTTATGTTATAAATATGCTCTTGTTATATGCTGTATAATGACTTTGTCTTACTATGTAGGGACATGGTCTGAACATACCCATCTCCTGGCCTGGGGAGGAAACAAAAGAGAATATACAGACAAGACAGCATGGGATCACAACTGATTCTTTCTGTAAGATAAAACTTATTTAACCCTTTCACGACTGATGACATATATTTACATCATTGGCCCTGTCCCTCCCTTTGATTTAATCAGCCATCAAGTGCCTCTAACAGCCGTGGGCGGATCCAGTTAACCAGTTAAATGGTGGCACTGACATTGGCATTTAATACGCATGGACAGGAAGCTCAAGATTGATGCCGCCCATCGGCGTGCTCATAACATGATTGTGGGGCACCAATGGCTTGTCATGACAGCCGGAAGTCTACTGAAAATACCCATGCCTCTCATCATGATCCACCTGTGAATGCTAGCTGTGAGCTGGCGTTCAAAGGAGATCGTGATTTCTGCATTCGCATGATCGCAGCTTCATGTCCTCTAAAAAAGAACTACCGTGTTTTTCCAAAAATAAGACACTGTCTTATATTTTTTTTGCGCCCCAAAAAAGCACTAGGGCTTATTTTTGGAGGGGGTCTTATTCTTGGAGAAACACGGTTGGGGGTAAGTTTACCCTCCAAAAAAGCAGACTCCCCCCACTTCCCAGGAGACTCATACTCACCAGATCAGGACGTCTGCATGGCTCCCAGGTCCTCCTGTGATCTCCAATCAATGCTGCACGCCATCCTACCCTGCTGCTAGCTGACACACACAGCAGATCACAGCAGATCACACACACACACAGCAGATCACACACAGCAGTTCGCAGATATACACAGCAGATCACACACAGCAGATCACACACAGCAGATCGCAGGCACACAGCAAATCGCAGTCACACACAGCAAATCGCAGGCACACACAGCCGATCACAGATACACACAGCCGATCACAGATACACACAGCCGATCACAGATACACACATCCGATCGCAGGCACACACACAGCAGATCACACACACACACACAGCAGATCACAGATATACACAGCAGATCACACACATCCGATTGCAGGCACACACAGCCGATCACAGATACACACATCCGATCGCAGGCACACACAGCCGATCACAGATAAACACATTCGATCGCAGGCACACACAGCCGATCACAGATACACACATCCGATCACAGGCACACACAGCCGATCGCAGGCACACACAGCCGATCACAGATACACACATCCGATCGCAGGCACACACACACAGCAGATCACACACACACAGAAGATCACACACACACAGTAGATCACAGATATACACATCCGATCACAGGCACACACAGCCGAACGCAAACACACACAGCCGATCGCAGAAAAACACAGCCGATTGCAGACACACAGATCACACACACATCACATCCAGCACTTACGGCCGAAGGGAATAAGAGCAAGTCACGTGTCCGGCCGCAGGTCCTGTTCATTGCTCTCCACTGCACTGCCTCTCAGGATTCTGCGGCGAGAAGAGATCGGTATCGCTGGATGAGGTGAGTGTGTATGCGATCCGATGTGTGTGCGATCCGATGTTTTTGTGTGTGATTTGATGTTTGCGTGTGATCCGATGTTTGTGTGTGCGATCTGATTATGTGTGCGATCTGACTGTGTGTGCGATCCGATGTGTCTGTGTGAGATCTGGTGTGTGTGTGAGATCTGATTGTGTGTGTGTGTGTGTGAGAGCTGATGTGTGCGGGGGTGTGATCACTGCAGGTCCTGCCGCTCAGTGTCGGGTGAGTGTAATTGCCGGGTGCCGCTGTGTATAATGAAGTGTCCTGCAGTATCTGTATCTTTTTTAGCTGCACGGACACTTCATTATTGATCTGGGACTAGGGCTTATTTTCGGGGGAGGGCTTATATTTAAGCCTTTCTCCGAAAATGCTGAAAATCCCTCCTAGGGCTTATTTTTGGGGGAGGTCTTATTTTTGGAAAAACACGGTATACATCTTTGGTTTCTGTGTACTTGTATTACCCTGGAGAATCATACTGCCAGGTCAGTTTTACCATATAGTGAGCATGGTAAATAAAAAAAAAGCAAAAACAAAACAATAAAAAACGTGAAATTGCACTTTTTTGCAGTTACAATGCACTTTTCATTTTTTTTCTGATTTCCAGTACACTCTATGGTAGAATGAATGTTGTAATTCAAAAGTATAACTCATTCCGCAAAAAACAAGCTTTCATGTGGCGAAAAAATAAAAAGGTTATGGCTCTTTGGCAAAAATTGGCTGATTTAAAGCCAGAAAATATTTTTTTTTCTACTGGTTTATAGACAAGCTATGGAAAAAGGTTGAATATACGGCTGACATAACCTTACGCAAGTGGATGAGCTCATGTGGTATGAATGTCACTGCTGCAGACCATTGGGCTGGAGACATGGAGGAATTTAAACTGACCGTCTATTTGGTGGTCAGTGTCATTTATTTTACTGGGGAAAGGATGGCAGCTGTACCAATATTAGTAAAGACCTACAAGTGGAAAAACCCTACCCAAAGTTATTTATGGTATTATCTCATAAAGCTGGAAAGTGAAGCTTACTGTGTCCTAAGCTCACAAAGTAAATGTGTGTCTAGGACCATAAAACTATAATGTGTGATTTAATGTGCAGAAATAAGAGAGAGGTATCCACCTACCTACCTATTACTATTATATTTTGAATTTGCTATCCTGTTCACTCTGTTCACATATACATTGTCATAGATTCTGGTATATTTTCAATCAGACCAACTGATACCATAGTAAGGCTGCTTTCACACTACGTTTTTTTAACATGCGTCATGAACGTTTTTTTGCTGTAAAAGCGGATCCTGCTTTTACAGCAAAAGAACGCATGCAAACGCATGTGTTATTTTGCAGGATCCTGTCACTTCAAGTTTATGGGCGGGCATTGGAGTCATGTGATCGTGAGTCAGTGGAACTGAACGTGATAGACTGGGAGCCGGCATCTGACAGCTGCGGAAGCTCGTAACTAAGGTAAACATCGGGTAACTTGCTTGGATACCCGATATTTACCTTGGTTACGAGCATCCGCAGCTGCTAGGAGCTGGGCTGCCTGCTTCCTGCACACGTAACCAACGTAAACATCGGGTAACTAAGAGAAGCGCTTTGCTTGGTTACCCGATATTTACCTTGGTTACGAGTGTCCGCAGCTCTCAGGCGGGGGAGAGAGAGGAGAGGGAGGGGGAGAGAGGGAGGGGGAGAGAGGAAGGGGGAGAGAGGGAGGGGGAGAGAGACAGAGAGGGAGGGGGAGGGGGAGACTGATCACGCGAAACTGGTTTCTGTGCATGCTCAGTAGAGCATGCAGGATCCTGTCTATCAGCATGCCAGCGTTCACATGCGCTTGCATGCAGTATAGTCAGGATCCAGCAATTTGCAGTATTTGGACGCAGCTCAAAAACCCTACAAGTAGCATTTTTGAAAACTGTTAAAAAACAGCAAGTCGCTGGATCCTTACTATAACGCACGCAAACGCATGTGAACGCATGTTGACCCGAGTCCATTGCAAATGCATTGAAATGAAAACGCATTTGCACTGCATCAGTTTTTGCGTTAAAAAAACGTTCGGGACGCATGTTAAAAAAACATAGTGTGAAAGCAGCCTAAGACAATGAAGTCCATGGTATAATGTATCTGACTACAATGTAAATATAAGCACAGCCTGAGTTGTGCATGTAGCTCTCGGCATTTAGACCACCTTTGTTCTTGCCTACTGCTGAATTTTATGGGGCTTTTAACATTTTTCTCTTATTAAAATCAGCAAGGAAACCTGATTATTTGGAAGCGCCATGAGAAAGTGTTTGTACAGTGTAGAGCACGAGACATGATTTATGATTAGTGATGAGCGAGCACTACCATGCTCAAGTGCTTGGTACTCGTAAGGACCAGTTGGACGCTCGGAGGGGCTCAACTCATTTACCATGTATAATGAAAGTCAATGGGGAACTCAAGCAGTTTTCCGGAAGATCTTCTGGAAAAATGCTTGAGTTCCCTACTGACTTTCATTATACTTAGGCGCATAAGTCACGTCCATTCGAGCATCTAACTGTTACGAGTACCGAGCACCCAAGCATGGTAAAGCTTGCTCATCACTACGAGTATCGAGCACCTGAGCATGGTAGTGCTCACTCGTCATTAGTCGTTACGAGTACCGAACACCCGAGCATGGTAGTGCTCACTCTTCACTATTCGTTACGAGTACCGAGCACCCAAATATGGTAGTGCTTGCTCATCACTAACCATCATAAATCATAACTACCTGTTATGAGTACTAAGCACCAGAGCATGGTACTTTGCACTCATCACTACTCGTTTCGATTACCGAGAATGCGAGCAAGGTAGGGCACGGTTATGACTACTCATTTAGAGTACCAAATACCCGAGCATGGTAGTGCTCACTCATTACTATTTATGATATGATGTTAGGGTCTGTGGTGTGCAGCAAAACAGGTTAGAGTATATCTGTGCATATCTAAATATATGTTTCAGTGAAATAAACTGTGGCCAAAGAAGGTCATTCACACAAATTATAAATGAATATGGCAAGTTTATAAAAAAATATTGGAAAGTAAACATTACTTAGCAGAGGAACGCATGGTCCATGGGCTCTAGCTGCGTGTGATCCATTATGAGGAATCGGTTCCGATATGAGTTCTGTTCTTAGGTCCAATTGCTTCTATCAGATATGATTGTTTTACTGCATAATAGTAAACGAATACGCTGCAACTCCCTTTCCGAAGAGCGTCATTTATCTCTCTACAGTTATATATACTCATAAAGGTTTCCGCTATGCTTTGTTTCTGGATTTTTCTGTTTTCACTCTTTTGATTTGTGAAGTACATTAGTGAGCATTTACATCCACTTTGATTGTGTCGTCCACGTATTAACATGAAAAAGGGGATATTTATTCTGCTGCTCTCTATTGTGGTCTCAAATATTATTAAAAACAGTGTTCTATATTTGTCTATCGAGGTTTTAATACACATAAAGACATAGAAGCAGAAACTGTACGCACCTGCCAGGATGAAATGGGCTTTTAAATAGAAATTGTGTGTACAATAATGTATCTGGAATTATGTATTTTTTATTAAAGTGCATAAAAGAAAAACTCCTACACATCAACTAGAATCAAGCAGCCATATGCAAAGGAATCAGTTAATGTTTGTAGGCCCGGATGCAACATTTATAACAAGGCCTACAATGGGCCATTTCTAATCCTGCTGTCGCCCGTTTGGCACGATAGCCTTGGTGCTGCTGCTTCCTCTACATTTCCTATAGCTAGGTACTTGCCCATCTTATATTTTATAGAGAATAAAACTTTCTTAATGTTATGGATGGTTGAAATGAGTAAAGGTTTGCAAATATTAGTATTTCATCATGTTTGCATGTAGTGTTGCTTATTTCATCCAATAAAAAAGTAGAAACATAATGTGTAATGAAAACTCAATGGGATCCACCAGAACCTTTGTTAAAATCATGTTCTTATAAAAACAAGTCCTTAAAGGTATTGTCCATCTGCAATGTGTCTGAAATGCGTTTGGGCCTTTTCACTTTTGAATGATTAATTATCACGTTAATTGACAATAAAGAAGATGCATTTTATCAAGACATGACTCCTACTGCTGGATCTTATCTCTACTGCATATATATTATCTTATGAAAGCAGAATCACAAAAATATGCACTCCCGTAAACTACATAACTTACACACATACATTAAAAATGAACAATTCAACCAATATAATGGTTGTGAGTCGCTTGTGGTGCCTCTAGAGTGACTTCACCATTATCTAATCATGTGCAAATCAGATATCACATTCTTATTTTTGATGCAGATTGGGTCGCTTGCAAGTCACTTTCTAGATATGGAACTTTGTGTCACCATATTTCTACATAATTTGGTATGCTAAAGGCCGATTTACACGCTACGACATCTCTAGCAATTGCTAGCGATGTCGAGCGCTAAAGCACCCGCCCCCATCGTACATGCGATATTGTGTGATCGCTGCTGTAGCGAACATTATCACTACGGCAGCGTCACACGCACATACCTGCTCTGCGACGTCGCTGTGACCGGCGAACCGCCTCCTTTCTAAGGGGGTGGTTCATTCAGCGTCACAGCAGCGTCACTGAACCGCCGCCCAATAAAAGCGGAGGGGCGGAGATGAGCGGGACGTAACATCCCGCCCACCTCCTTCCTTCCGCATTGCCGGTGGACGCAGGTAAGGTGAGGTTCCTCGTTCCTGCGGTGTCACACATAGCGATGTGTGCTGCCGCAGGAGCGACGAACTACTTCGTACACCGAGCAGCAGTGATATTCGAGAATAGGGGGGCATGTCACCGATGAGCGATTTTGACCGTTTTTGTGACGATTCAAAATCGCTCATAGGTGTCACAAGCAAAGACATCGCTAAAGCGACCGAATGTGCGTCACAAATTCCATGACCCCAACGAGATCGCTTGAGTGATGTCGCAGCATGTAAAGTGGCCTTTAGGCTTTGATATGCTTGATCCCTTGGGAGGAAAGACCTGTTTTATATTGACACTTGTGGAATTGTATTGTTTATGTAGTTTTTGGAGCCTGGATTTTGTAGGTTGTTGTAGACACAGTAATAGCATCAAATTGGCCGCCATCCACGAGGCAGATGTATTGCTGGTTGATAGAAGTCAGTGGCTTTCATTGTCTACCATAGAATTGTTTTAAGGAGCTTTGCAGCATTTCACAGGCTAAATCGAGAGAATAGTTATGATGGCACTATCAGTGACGACTTTTTCCCAAGTGACATCCCACGCTCAGTTAGGCACTCCATTAGTTTCCTGTTACCAGTGCATTCTGGGAGCTCAGGTGACATTTATAGTTAGGAAAAAGGTCTGTTAGGTCAAGTGTCTGACAGCTCAGTGAAAAGAAACTCCTGGCAGCTGGAAAAAAAATTATAGGAAACTATGTGAATAGAGAATAGCCATATAGTAAGTCAGAATCATTACAATGTGGAAAATAGAGAAGTGGTCTAAGTGTCACAGGTGGACGATAGAAAGAGAAAAAATCATGGCAAATTTACAATATGATGGATGAATGTTCTGCCGTCACTCACCTCTGCAACACACCATTATTTATAAGCTAAACACGGTCTTCATTTTATGGGATGCTCCTTTAATTGCTGGAGGCAGGCCAGCTAGTATCTCTTTTCCAGTTTCCGTCAGCTGAAAGAGCACAAAGCATCACCTTCTGTTTTTCGCTCCAACTCCAGAGGGACCTGACAGCTAAAGCTATGCAGTGACCCCATAACAAGAGGGCAAGTGCAGATCTGCAGGTGCCTTAATAGTGACATTTGCAGGTGTCGACAGCAGCTGAGGCGTCACAGTTCACATAAGGAAACCTGTAAGCATCGAATAACTGCGCAATGCTTACCTTAGTGATTTCTGTTTTACTTCCATTTTTTTTTTACTATTAAATCACACCTTCTTCCTACGAGAAGCTTCTTCAATACTGTACCTTATGGTAAATGTAGCAGCTTGTGTTAGACTACAGTAGACCACAACCTGCTTAATACTTATTTTTTCCAATGTAGAATAATTTGCATTTCACAGTGGAAAAAGTGAAAATATCATACAGAATACAGAACATTATGTCACGCAGCAAAAGTAAAGGGGGTCTCCTCTACTAAGACAACACCTTTTGATTCCATGTTTCCCTCAAGGAAACTAAAAAAGTCTATACTCATCTCCGCGGCCAGCAGTGCCAGGGCTCGCGTGATGTTGTGACGTCATACAAGCCCCACGTCTAATCAGCACCGGCTTCTTTGGACACAGGAACAATCAACAGGAAGTGAAGCAGCCACAGCGCTCACTTCCTGTTGATTAATTTGTTTGTCCGAAGGCAGGAAGACAGAAGCCGGCGCTGATTGAACGCGGGGCTTGTGTGTTGTCACAACGTCACATGAGCCCCAGAAATGTGAGCCCCAGCACCGCTGCAACTGCGCTTGATACGAAGGTGAGTAGAGCCTTTTTAACCCCTTTATGACCAAGGACGTACTGGTACATTCTTGGTCTCCTCCCTCAGATTGCCATCAGCTGCGGCAGCGAGCCCGCAGTAATTCCTGCACATCTCTGCTGATCGGAGATCCATCCACGCCTGTTAACCCTTTAGATTGCGCGATCGAGTGATTTAAATGGCCTCAGTGGTGATTGCACTGTAATGACAAGGCGCCTTGGTGTTGTAATGGTATCATAAGGTTAGCTGATGACCCCTGACGCTGCAATGACTCACTGCCTGTGAAAGCCAACAGAGCGGCAGCTCTCACAGAAACACTGCATTTCTGCTGATCAGAGCTGTGCAGCTCTGATCAGCAGAAATTAACAAGCAAACAGACTGTGCAGTGATAATGTCCCTTAGGGGGATTAGTAAAATAAATAAAAAATCTAAAAAAAACGTTTTTAAAAATATGAAAAATTAAAAAAAACCCTAAAAGTTCAAATCACCCCCCATTTGCCCCATTGAAAATAAAACAGTTAAAAAATAAAAAATATACACATAATTGGTATCACCGCATTCACAAATATCCGATCTATGAAAATATAAAGTCAATAAATCTGATTGGCACACGGCGTGAGAAGAAAAAAATTCCAACCGCCAAAATCATGTTTTTTGTCTCCGCAACATTTTTTAAAAATGCAATAATAGGCGATCAAAATGTAGCATCCGCACAAAAATAGTATCATTAAAAACATCAGCTCAATTTGCAAAAATTAAGCCATTGCTGAGATCCAGATCCCGAAAAATGATAACGCTACGGGTCTTGGAAAATGGCGCCAAAAGCGCTGGGTTTTTTTTGGACAAACTTCTGAATTTTTTTTAACCTCTTAGATAAAAGTATACACGTTTAGTATCTACAAACTTGTAACGGCATGAGGCATTGTATGGAAACATCAGTTTTACCATATAGTGAATACTGTGAATAAAAGACCCCAAAAACAATCGTGCAATTGCACTTTTTTGTAATTTCACTGCATTTGGAATTTGTTTCCCAGTATATGGTAAAACTAATGATTTCATTCAAAAGTACAACTTGTCCCTCAAAACCTAAGCTTTCATATGGCAAAAGTGACGGAAAAATAAAAAAAGTTATGGCTCTTGGAAGAAGGGGAGCAAAAAACAAAAATGAAAAACAGAAAATTGTTTTCCCTGTGGAACCATGGAATTAGAAGGCGTTGTCCCCAATATTTGCCACTATGTAGTTTGCCAGTCTTGTTATAAGATGTGCTCATGTATTGAGACAAGTATGAACAACGCAATGTCCCACATTTATCAAAACCGGCAGAATTTGCACCAAATCTTTATTATAGTCAAGTCAATTCGACCAAACTATATTTATCAAATATCGCACCTTAATGATAAATTTGGCAAAAAAATTTGCCAAAACAGGTTTTTAACCAGTTTAGGACCTGTTTATTTTTCCTGCTTATGACCAGACACATTTTCAGATTTGTTTCGGTATATGAGGTTTTAAGAGTTTAGTTTTTTTCTCTTTCAGATCTTCAAATAATTTTTTACTCTTTTTTTAAGAAGAATAAGGGACCTAATTTTGTTTTATTTATTTATTTTTATATTTTGAAAATATAAAAGCGAAAAAAGTGGGTGTTAGTTTTTAACATTTTTTACTTTTTTTAAACGACTTGAAATGACCACTAAACTACATTTTAAGTAATGTTCCCATTTTTTCTAACAGTAATTGTAATATAATGGACACAAATGAGGAGTAGGGATGTGGACTAGTAGTTCCAATTATTTTGCAGACCGTACGCTTACATAAACCTATGAAAAAAGCTTTTTGGTGGCAATTCAACTTTTTATACTTTTTTATTGCTAATTTTCCTTGTGTCTTCTAGATACAGAATCATTCGGT
The DNA here is from genome assembly GCF_048569485.1 of Anomaloglossus baeobatrachus. Taxonomy (NCBI): domain Eukaryota; kingdom Metazoa; phylum Chordata; class Amphibia; order Anura; family Aromobatidae; genus Anomaloglossus; species Anomaloglossus baeobatrachus. The sequence continues at coordinate 483,418,733 of NC_134354.1, read as the reverse complement.
CTCTCTGAACGGCTGCCTTGATGTGGGTCTGCTAGAACCTAGGAGCCTCCGCTTCCTTTCAGGACCTAGCAATCACATGATTGCCTGGTTGTAAGGAGGAAGCACTGTTAATTCTTCTTAGGCCACATGCATATGTTCAATATTTGGTCAATATTTTACATCACTATTTGTAAGCCAAAGCCAGTAATGGCTAAAATATGCAGAAGGGGTGCTTATGTTTTTATTTTACTTTTCCTCTGATTGTTCCACTCCTGATTTTGGCTAGAAATACTGAGGTAAAATACTGACCAAATACTCAGCATGAAAAGAGTAGAAATCCAGCAATCTGGTCCAAAATAGGTTAAAAATAGGTTCTTTCTTTATTTCATGTTCAAGTTAAAAAATATTTCCATCATGAATTCATAGGAATAAACGTGAGAGGACGCGTTTCGAACAGAGTTTGTTCTTAGTCTCTCAGAGACAGACTAAGAACAAACTCTGTTCGAAACACAGAGCAGCAAAAGTGCTTCATTGGAGATAAAAATTCCCCATTTTACCCACTAGTGCTGGTCCCTGCGGTCGGACCCCAACTGCTCAGTAAGTAACTTGTTTTCACTGAACAATCCCATTAAGAGCAGCCAGTCCCCATTATAAAGTTGTGGTAGAAAAGGACACTCAACTATACATATGTAAAACTAAGAATTAGGAATGTGTTTTTCTCACCTAATATGTTGTTGGTGGTAAGAATTAAAAATAATTCATCTTTATGCAAAAATTGGGATTTTTGTTTATTACGGTAATTTCCTTATTTACTGGTTTACAACAAATATGTCTCATGTTTCTAAACCGCACATCAATTGCTGTCTCTCCTCAATGAGCACACCGCTATGTGAAATGAGTGTGAAAAGATGTTCTGCTTCATTCGCACCTTGTGTTAATGGACTGTGTATGATTCATATTTTATATCAAAATCAGATCCAATCGTTATAGGAAATCAGGTAAGATGTGACCCAAGCAAACAATTCCTTGTTTTCCTCTGGTTTTATAAATATACTATGCAACTTTCATACTGACTACAAATGAGATCAAGTTATCAAATGGCAGCCCTAAAGTCAAACTAGATTTCATTCTAAATCCCTATCTCTTTAGTGCGGTAATCTAAACTATCTGCTAATTCTTGTATAAAAATTTCCCCATTGTTTCCTAACTTCACAATCTAACTGCTATTCTATTTATTCCATTTTTCCTGTATAATGACTCTTTATTTGAGAATCCCAGTTCATGCGGGGATATTTAAACAAAGCGTCATCAGAACGGGGCAGAGGCTGCTGTCACTGTCACAGCCTCTGTCTCCTGCCTGAAACGAAGTATCATCAGTGCAGCTCATTCGAGGGCCTATGCTTGTCCCTCCTTGGTCCCTGCTGTGTCCCTCCCTGCTTGCTGTGCACTTGGGTTTCTGCACAGTGACAACGTGTCCGCTCTGTTGTCGGCTCAGATCAGTAATAATCAACAGAGCTGTCTCAGAATACTCAGCTTCATGTAGACCAGTGATGTCACGAGCAGAAGTGGCGCTAGCCTCCTGCATTTTTAGTATTCTGAGACTGCTCTGTTGTCAGCTGATTATGACTGATCTGAGTCGACAACAGAGTGGACGCTGTCACTGTGCAGATCGCACAGTGCGCAGGAAGGGACACAGGAGGGACTGTCCCTAAAACGAATGTTATTGATAATGCTTCATTTCAGGGGGAGGCAGGGGCTGTGACAGTGACAACAGCCTCTGCTGCTGCTCCGATGCCTCTTTGTTTGCATATCCCAGCATGCACTGGGATTCTCAAACGAAGCGTCATCACACAGGAAATAAGAAAAGAAATAGCATAGCTTAGATTATGGCACTGAATAGATAGGGATTTAGAATTTAATTCAGTTTGACTTTGGACGACCTATTTAAAGCCTTTGTGCTAATAAATGCCTGGTTCACACTCTGAAACCAAAAATTGCTACATGTCTTTTTCTCCCAAAACACATTTTCTTTTTTGTATTTCATGGGATTTAGATTTACTTTGGCCCAATTGGTTAGAATTGTTAGAACGGCAGCAACCAAATGTATATTTATGAAAAGTGACACGTCCTCTTTGACTAATATTGTGACATCTTCATTGTTCCCTTTCTGTTGGGCCTTGGTATTTTTGAAATGTTTTTGTTCTCCATGGTAAGCTGACCGCTGTGACTCTCCATACTATTGTCTGGAGTTGTCTGACAATGAGTTATTTGGAATGATTTATAGTCAGGATCTTTGCTATGTTAAGTACTTGTCACTTTATTGCTTTATTGAAAGTGCATATACTCCGACATTTCCAGCTTCTATTGCTTCTTAACAGTGGAGTCATAATTTACTGTCATGAACTTATACAATGCTAGTGGGAATGCTCCTTAATATTAAGGCTGAAATCATCATTCATGTGGCTTAATAACGTGTGTTTTCGGGAGAGCAGCATTCAGCACTATGAATGATGAGGCATAATAAGGCTAGAGCTGAAAGAGAGTGCATGCTTACTATTGACAATGGACCTAAATTGTAATTGGCATTGACTTGCAAGAGGCAAATTTTCTACTTTCAGCCCAATTTGCTTACCTATAGCGTACACTGTGGCGAACATGAAATTGACAGTAGATGTTAGAGAATGGATTGGGACCTGCTCATACACTGACCGTACATTGAGGCTATGTGCGCACGTTGCGTAATTGCATGCAGTTACGCTGCGATCTGCACCGCAGCGTAACTGCATGCGTCCTGCGTCCCCAGCACAATCTATAGAGATTGTGCAGGAGCCGTGCGCACGTGGCGTATTAAAGTGCAGCGCTTCGGCTGCTGCCAGAAGCGCGCGTTCTAAGAAGTGACATGTCACTTCTTTCGTTCGCTCTGCATGAAGTCCCTGCTCTGTCTATGGCAGGGGCTGGAAGGGGCTACATGCAGAGCGCAAGAAATCGGCTTTTGTTTCTGCAGCGATTTGAAGCTCACGTGTGCTCTTTAAATCGCTGCAGAAATTTCTGCAGGGACAGGACGCAATGTGCGCACATAGCCTGAAACTGATTGTGGGAAATAAATAAATAAATAAATAAATAAATGTTATATTTCTCTCTGAAGTTCCTGAAAACGTCATCAATCTGCATTCTTCTGATTCTTTCTAACCTCTAAACGCATGATGTAATTTCATGCAGCGCCTTTCACCTTTCTGAATCACATTAGCCATGCTCATGAGCTAATAACCTTTGCAGAATACAAGCTGCTGCAAGCACTTCATTGTGTTATGTCACATATGCAGAGGAAAGAGCAGACTTAAAAGTTTTGTCATCTCAATTGTAATAACGGCTGCAGAAAACCAAGTACATTTCTGTGATAAAATAAACTTATAAGCTCTCTATTTTCTGTGCTCAAGGGAAAGAATGTGGGTTATAGTGTTATAATATGTTAAAGCATTATTTCCCCCCAAAAAGCAAATTATCCTTACAGTGCTATACCTTGCTGACCACTGGGGGACTAATCTCTGTGACCCCCAGTGATCCCAAGACTGGGGATCTGTAACCCAGAGAACGAGGCTCTGGATCCCCATCTAGAATTGAGCAGAGGTTTTCATGCTATGTGACCACCAAGTACAGCACTCTATTTTTCGTCAGACCCATAGTGAATGAATAGAGCGCAGCTGGTGAATGTGCACCTCTGCTCAAAGATTCAAGATGGGACTCCAAGGTCCTGTTCTTAGGGTTCCATAGCTCCAATCTCAGGATCCCCAGGGATCAGACCTCTAGCAATCAACAAGGTATCACCTATCCTAAAAGTCGTAGAGAGCTTTCTTTTTTGGGAATAACCCTTTTAAGTGTATTTTGGATCTGCAAAATGTCTTTCAGATACCAAAAGCTCAGTTTTTTAGATCAATTATTTTCTTTGTCTTAAAGAAGTTGGCCACTATTTTAACATTGACAGACTATCCTTAGGATAGGTCATCGGCTGGGGTCCGACACCCCACACCAGTGGCTATCAGCTGTTCATGGTGTCAGCCACAGCAGCAGGCAGCCAGAAATGCTCAGTTCCGGAGCTGACCCATCTTCGGATAGCGGCGGCATATTCATCTCCTATTGATTTCAATGAGAAGCGAATGTGCAGTATCCGGCCGTGGCTGCTATCAGAAGATTGAGCAGCTCTGGAACTGATAATTTCCGGCTTCTTGCTGCTGCCGGCAACACTGAGAACAACTCATTGGTGGGGGGTTTGGGTGTGGGATTCCAGCTGATTAGACATTGATGACCTATCTTTAGAATAGGAGGTCTGTTTTGGTTGGGGTCCGATACCCGCGCCCCCGCCTATCAATTGTATTCGGTGTTGGCTACAGCAGCAGGCAGATGGAAATGCTCAGTTCTAGAGCTGATGGTGGCGGCCAGGTACTCACCACAGTCTCCTATTGATTTAAATTGGAGGTGGATGTGCAGTCCCTGGACGTGGCCACTATCAGAAGACTGGGCAGCATCGGAATTGAGCATTTCTGGCTGCCTTCTGCTGCTGCTGCTGGTGGCTCCAAGAACATCTGATCGGCGAGGGTTTGGTCTCCAGCTGATCACACATTGATGATCTATCCTAAGAATAGGCCATCAATGTTAAAGTAGTGGACAACCTCTTTAAATGTTCCTAAAACATGAAATTGTATAAAATGTGTACTTTTTGTCTGTTTGTACTGGCAAGACGTGTAATATAGAAGAAGCTAGGCAGGATGAATATAATGTTTTAACAGCTAGACCAGTATTGTGTTCAGCACACAGCCTTCCTAACGTTACATTGAGAACGGCACTACTCATTCGTAATTCACCAAAATTCATAAAATTCTGAAAATATTGCTTAAACAGAAAAAGGTAAGTATAAAGTCAACTAAAATAAATGGAAGATTTAAAGAAAATGGCCAAAACATATGGTTATATTCCCCAAATTCCATAAAACACTATACTATATAATACATCTCTCTGCCTTGTTATGCAGCACACATAGAGGAGTAGATGAGATCTCCTTTCGTCTTGGCTCTGCTACGCTCCACATATGCTAATGATTGTATGCTAAAAGGTGTTTTATAAATATCCTGAAATGTGTTTCTAGCTTATCTGTGTGATATATCCAGAGTGTTGCAGAGCCAGCATCCTCTAGAGTACAAGCGTAAATAATAGGCTGCAAGTCAGCATGATCTATGGCTTCTCTTCAGGCATCGCTATAAAATAAAATCACATCTCAGCGCACCTGAAGCCCCGAACAGCCTACCCCCCTCAGAATCCAGTCCTGGGACAAGTGGCTAAGAGCGTAGTGCACAATTCATTATCGTAGCTGATGTTTCTAGCATTTAGGACGCTAAATGTTTGCTTTAATGAAATCTTATTTCTAGCTAGCTCTCAAAGGGTTACCTAGCTGTGCTGTAAATTCCAGGCTTTGTGTAATGCACTTTGGTTTTTTTTTAGATACAACATATCTTCTATTGCATGTCTTCTGCTTTAAGACATGAATGGTATGGTGTCTGCTGGAATGACGGCTTGTCACCGGGGAACATCTTCATTTAATAGAAAAGGTTGTTCTTCTGTGACTTCAGCTCCAGTCCTTAGACTCCTGGCCAGAGAAGACAATTTTCAGACATTTTGGAGCTGCTAATTACCAGATCCTTCTATAATGTAAGGCCTCATTATCGTACATGTTCACATCATGCTTTTTACAGATAAAACACGTACTCATTATAGACGGTGCTGTTCTTGTGTCCGTATTTTGAAAATCTGATTCAGTACTCTGATGATCTGGCTTTTTTTTCACGTAATGAGCAGTCTATCTATATTTACACCTGTCTCTGTACCCATCATTAAAATATGACGTATCGGTGGTTTTGTATGTCGTTTTGATGTGTTTGTAGCAATTTTTGCTGCATTTATTGTCGTTACTGAAAACGTCTTCTTGACTAATAAAATCTGCACTGAAGAATTGTATGGAAGTTTTATATACATAATGGAAATTAGTAAAAGTACCTTCATATCCTTTTTTTTTCTCCAGATGGAAAAATAAAATGATATAAAATGCGCGTAATTTAAATTGATATCTCAATTAAGACGTAGAGCGTCAAAAGTTGGGTTCACACCTGTGTTCAGAAATCCATTTTTCTGTTAGACTCCCTTCACACGTCAGTGATTCTGGTACGTATGTAGCCGTATTTATACGTACCAGAATCACGGACATAAGCAGACCCATTAAAATCAATGGGTCTCCGCACACATCAGTGATTTCTCACTGACCATGTCTCTGTGCGGTGAACACGCGTGTCCATGTGCTCAGTAAGGAGACAAGTCTGTTTTTTCTGGCATCACTGTTGTAACACGGACCACATTATGGTGTGATCCGTGAAACACGTACCAGAAAAAAACACATGCATTTAAAATAAAAAGCTCTTTAAACTCACCCGTCTCTAGTGTCGCTGTCTTCAGCCGCTGCTGCTGTCTCTGCTTCTAGGCTAATTATGCTCATACATATGCACTGCTCAGCCGACCCAGAAGGAGCAACAGAGGGGAGACAGCGGCGGCCGGACAAAGCAACGCGGGAGACTTCAGCACCAAGGACAGCAGTGTGGACAGGTGAATATAAGTGCCTGATCTCCGTGTACTATCACGGATAGCACATGGAGATCACACGTGTTCCAAAATCACGGCACACGGAGGGACCTACGTAGCTTTAACACGTCAGTGAAAAACGTCTTTTTTTCACGTCTTAAAAGACCTTAAGAACAGACAAATGAAATTAATGTCCAAAAAAGATTTGATGCATTGCAGAAGCAAAGTGACCCTATGGTTTACTATATGGGGTCCATCTAGGTTCTCTTATGTGCCAGTTTTATAATCGAAAAAAAAGCGCATCATGCTTATCTTTCTTTCTTCTTTTAAAAAAAGGCAAATATCAGAACCCAGACCACTAATCAATGGGGCCACTCTGTTTCTATTTACATCTGTTATGTAATGGATAATTTTTGGACATCAATTCCTAAAACAGAACTGACGTATAGATCAGCAGGTGTGAACAGAGCACAATAGATATATACAGGTTCTCCATGCTGTATAAGAGTTTCTCAAGTTTACCGTAATGGGAGCCTATTTTGGAATATAATACATGACTTACCCTTGCTGCATTTTTACTTATCTTTAATGTCATTTCTGCTCTTCAATGGCTAGTAAAATAATCAAATACATGAAAACCATCCACAAGCAAGCATACTATGGCTTACGTGTGGACACAGAGCATTTTTTTTCGGAAACACATAAATGTGAGATATTGTGAGATGTAACATATTGTCACGTTACATACATGGATGAATTAGGCAGACCTTTTATGCCAGCCTATTTACAAAAACTTTAAGGCGTAAATGAGTGTTTGCACCACGTAATATCGTATGCATTCAAAGCGCTAGATATTGGCACATTATTACAATCTCAGATGCAGTGTTGATTGTGGCTAGTCAACAACACTAGATTTTCCGTGCTCAAAATATGTGAAAATGTACAATGTTAATATACTTATATGGCGCGGAGAAGACAATGCAAATAAAGATTTCCTCATTAACAAACACTTTTGTTACTGTTCATAACTACGATCTTAACAGATAAAGGCTCCAGATTATTTTCAGGAATAGCATGAATAAATGTCTGTTTATAAGGTGCCTTTCCTCCCGGAAAATATAAGATTTCCATTTCATTCTGGCTTTGTGCTTTCTTCCTCATCATCCCTATGGAAACCTAAAAGATACACAATGAGGTAGGATAAGACAATAGTGAGAAGCATCTTAGAGATGGCGACGTGTCTGGGATACATCACATCATTGGGAAATTGTGGAAAGTCTCTTATTTTGTTATATCTGTATCAAGGGATATGACTATTCATCCATCCTATTCATCTGAGCAATTTTATTGTTCCATCCAGCAGAAATCACTTCTTCACAGACAATGCATATACCAAAGCAACTTGTGGCTTTTTACAATCATGTGCCCCAAAAGAAAACACCCAAAGGTGTTTTCTAATTCAGATAACACCTGTAACAATGGTTACTGAGATATAATGTAATTTTCAGATATGAAGAGTATCAGTATGTAAAGGTTAAGCTTTATATGTAAACAAGTATGTCACAACTCAGTGACATAAAATTCTAAAACAAATTAAAAACATATATTAAAAAGTTTACATTTAATTACACATGGATTACTTGTATTAATATTTCAATCTCCTGTTAGTGGTGTGAGCCGTGAAACACATACCAGAAAAAACAGGTACATTTAAAATAAAAAGCTTTTTAAACTCACCCGTCTCCAGCATCGCTGTCTTCAGCCACTGCTCTCTACTGCTTCCAGGCTGGCTATTATGCTTATGCATATGCATTGCACAGCTGACCCGGAAGGAGCAACAGAGGGTAGACAGTGGCGGCCGGACAGAACATTGCAGGAGAATTTAGCACCACAGACAGCAGCAGTATGGACAAGTGAGTATAAGTGCCTGATCTCCGTGTATTATCACGGATAGCACACAGAGATCACACGTGTGCCAAAATCACGGCACACTGAGAGACATACGTATCTTTATCACGTCAGTGAAAAACGTGTGTGTTTTTAACAGATGTGTGAAGGAGGCCTTAGGAACAAACAAATGAAATTAATGTTCAAAACAGATCTGATGCATTGCAGAAGCAAACTGACCCTATGGTTCACTATGGGGGTCCATCTAAGGTATTCTTATGTGCCAGTTTTCGAATGGAAAATGCTTATTTTTCTTTCTTCTAAAAAAAGTACTGTAAAGCATCAGAAAAAAAAGGACGGCTTAGTGGTTAACACTGGGGTCCTGGGTTCAAATCCCACCAAGGGCAACATCTGCAAGGAGTTTATATGTTCTCCCTATGTTTGCTTGCATTTCCTCCATGATCTCCGGTTTCCTTCTGTTCTACAAAGACATATTAATAGGGAATTCAGATTTAGATTCTCAATGGGGACAGTGATGATCATGTCTGTAAAGGGTTGTGGAATTAATGGCTCTATATAAGTGACTAATATAATAATCTAATATATAAAGCTGAATGTGTATATGTATGTGTGTGTGTGTGTGTGTGTGTGTGTGTATGTCCGGGATTGGCATCCGCACCGTCGCAGCTACAGTGACAAAATTTTGCACACTAACACTTTTGGACCCCGAGAGCATCATAGGCTATGTTTTGAGGGGAAATTTTAACCCTGCGCTTTAGTTATTCACCAAAAAACCTGCCTCCATTAAAGCGAATGGAGCTGGGAACCACAGTGTAGCCAGAACTTCAGATGAATGCGCAGCCACGCCCTTATATGGAATGTTGGCGTGTCACAATGCAGCCAGGGAAAGAGACAGACACAGACAGGGAAAGAGGAAGACACAGACAGGGTAAGAAACAGACATAGACAGGGTAAGAGACAGACACAAAGAGACAGACACAGACAAAGAGACAGACTGACAGGGAAAGAGACAGACAGGGAAAGAGAGAGACAGACACAGAGAGGTAAAGAGACAGACACCAACAGGTAAAGAGACAGACACAGACAAAGAGACAGAGACAGACACAGGGAAACAGACAGAGAGGGAAAGAGACAGACAGGGTAAGAGACAGACAAAGACAGGTAAAGAGTCAGACAAAGAGACAGACACAGGGAAAGAGACAGAGGGAAAGTGACAGACAGGGAAAGAGAGGGAAAGAGACAGACAAGGAAAGAGAGGGAAAGAGACAGACAGGGAAAGAGACAGACAGGGAAAGTGACAGAGATAGGTAGACAGACAGGGAAAGAGATAGATAGGCAGGGAAGGAGATTGAGACAGACGAAGAAAGAGACAGAGACAGTCAGAGACAGACAGGGAAAGAGACAGAGATATAGAGAGAGAGAGACAGAGAGATATATACAGAAATTCCATTTCTATCTATTTTTGTGGTTTTTGTGTGCAGAATACATTTTTGTTAATACATTCTATTTTGTTAACAGCAGTTATTAACCCGGGCGAAGCCGGGTAGTACAGCTAGTATATATATCTAATATATAAAGCTGAATGTGTGTATGTATGTGTGTGTGTGTGTATATGTCCGGGATTGGCATCTGCACCATCACAGCTACAGCCACAAAATTTTGCACACTCACACTTCTGGACCCAGAAAGCGTCATAGGCTATGTTTTGAGGGGAAATTTTAACCCCGCACTTTAGTTATTCGCCAAAAAACCTGCCTCCATTAAAGCGAATGGAGCTGGGAGCCACAGTGCAGCCAGAACTTCAGAAGAATGCGCAGCCAATCCCTTATATGGAATGTTGGCGTGTCACAATGCAGCCAGGGAAAGAGACAGACACAGACAGGGAAAGAGGGAGACAGACAGGGTAAGAAACAGACATAGACAGGGTAAGAGACAGACACAAAGAGACAGACAAAGAGACAAACTGACAAAGAAAGAGACAGACAGGGAAAGAGAGGGAAAGAGAGAGACAGGTTAAGAGACATGCAAGGTAGGTAAAGAGACAAAGAGACAGACACAGGGAAAGAGACAGAGGGAAAGAGGGAAAGAGACAGACAGGGAAAGAGAGGGAAAGAGACAGACAGGGAAAGTGACAGAGATAGATAGACAGACAGGGAAAGAGATAGACAGACGGAAAGAGATTGAGACAGACGGAGAAAGAGACAGAGACAGACAGGGAAAGAGACAGGCAGACAAAGAGATAGAAAGAGACAGAGATATATATACAGAAATTCCATTTCTATCTATTTGTTTTGTGTGCAGAATACATTTTTGTTAATACATTCTATTTTGTTAACTGCAGTTATTAACCCGGGTGAAGCCGGGTAGTACAGCTAGTAATAATATAAAATAGTAACTTAAAGGCATTATTACAGCTGATAAGTATCGTGTACATGTCTGATTCAAATTCTTAGGATATCTCTTATCTCCCAATGTGAGCGTGAAAAGCAGTGTGTAATTCCTTTATTGTCTGCATGTCTATAGAATTGGTGCAAATCGATTTAGAGGACCCAGTCCGTCAGCCATGTTAGGAATCTGTGTACGATAGGCAGCAGCTCTAAGATCCGCCTCCTACTTGACTGCCCCCGTCGCTCTTCTTTTGATTAGGCAGCCTAGTAGGATGTGAGAAGTGTATCTCGATGCATGATGATGCATCACAGATGACATCACACCAGACAGGCTGATCAAAAAATGAGCCAGGGATGCCGTCAGGTAAGGGTTGGTTCTCTTGTCCTCCTGTATCACGATGACGTCTAGAAACACCACTGAACCAAGGAAACTAAAGCTGCAGAGAATTTGGAATCCTGTATTAATTAATTGAAAACATGTAGTTTTAATGCAGCCATTGTACAATGCACATTCTACTAGACATAAGGACGATAATGGGTTTTCCCTATAGCTTATAGCAATGTTCTCATCTTACTAATACCATTTTAATGATGATAATCTATATTGGAATTCATTTTCTAGAGAAATGATATATTGTAGCAAATCCTGAATAGTGGATTTAGCATGTCTTCTATTTTTACTCCATAGACGTTGCCAGTCACATTTGTAGCACTTCATACATTTTATCAAACCTTATAAACCTATCAGGAAATGTTTCATGCTTAATGCCAGGCTATTCTAATCTTGCTCTACAAGATTAACCTGAACCAATAGGATCAGTTTCAATTTTTCATTAAGTATTATCATGGTTTCTACTCGGGGATAAATATCCCATGATTCCTTCAAACATACAATTTTCTTTTTAGTAGCTTAATAAAAAAAAATTCAAACGTGTGTATCGTCATCCAAATTTAGGCTTTGACCATATTCCTGCAGTTTTCAGTAGATTTATGGACTTTTTTTTAATTAATTTAATTTAACGTGTTGAAAGAAACAATAATAAAATAATACAAAACATATACATAGCAGCAGTTAATCATGTATAGTAATTTTGCAGCATGATATTTCTGGACTTTTTAACAATAAATAAATAGTAAAATAAAATAAATAAAAATAAATCTTTATTTTTATATAGCGCTAACATATTCCGCAGTGCTTTACATATATCAGGAACACTGTCCCCATTGGGGCTCACAATCTATATTCCCTATCAGTATGTCTTTGGAGATATAAAATAATGTAAATAATAATATAATAATAATAATAATAATAATAATAATAATAATAATAATAATAATAAAATATCCTGCTTTGGGCTGGGGTCACACAAGCATGTAAACAATCAATCTGATTTTCATCCAGAAATTTGGACGTTTTTTTCTCACTTGTCATCCGTGTGTTGTCCGTATTCAATCTGTTTTTTTACTCGGCCTCTATTAATCATTTACAGGACCATGTACAGTTTCCTATACTATTGAATTGTAATGTATTTGTAAAAATCACATGGCATTCTGTGGCTCCGTATGGATAGCTCTCATCTGATTTATACGGTGGTGTGAGCGAGACCTTATACACATGATTCATCAATACTGGCAGAAAAAAAGACAGAAGTTTGTTTGTTTGCTGGAGTAAGATGTGCCTTATTAATTAAGAGGCATCGTTGAAAGGGGATCTGTCAGTAGGATCAATCCTCCTAAACCTTTTATATGGGAATGCAAATTCTAGAAAGCAGAATAAAACTATACATTGTTACCTGCAATCTGATGTTTATTCCAGAGAAATCCATGTTTTTTAATATATAAATGAGTGCTCAAGATCTATTGGCAGGACACAGGTCTCCATGAAAATATCCTTCCAGATCTTAATTTAATTGAAAAGTGATGTTACCAATTTGTAATGACTACCAGTCAGCTGTCCTGATATCACTGGAGAGCTGTGTGTGTTAACTAATAGGGATGATCGAATACCTCAAATATTCGGCTTCGCAAATATTTTCCGAATAGGTCACCGCTATTCGACTATTTATGAATATTCGATGTGCAATGTAAGTCTATGGGAAACTAGAATAACAACTATTCGGAACTATTCGGCCTTCCAATAGACTTACATTGCGCATCGAATATTTGCATAGCGGCGACCTATTCGTAGGATATTCGCAAAGCCAAATATTTGAGGTATTCGATCATCCCTAATAACTAACACAGTACATCAGAGCTGAGCTTTAACTCATTACAAACTCATCTGCAACAGCAATTCTCTCATAGTGCTGTCAGCTCTGCTGCAGAGGTGTGCTACTAAAACAGTACAGCAGAGTTGAACATTGTCTCATTACAAACACATTGCAGGTGTTCTTTCACAGTGCTGTCAGATTTTCTATACTACCATTTCCCCCACACTCACTGGCTGACTGTGAGAAGGAAGATGAAGTACTATGATGGGACAAGTGCTGCAGCAAATGTGTTTGTAATTAGATAAGGTTCAGTTTTGCTGTAATGTGTTATTTATAATCTACACACATCTCTGCAATGAAATCAGCAAGGCAGAATATCAGTCATTACATGTCTCACACTGGTAACATACCTTTTTTTTTAAAAAAAAAAAAAAAAAAAAAAAGCTATTGAGGCAGATTCTCAGGGAGATCAGAGTCCAGTCCATAGATCTTAACAGCTCATTTACATATTAAGAAAAACATGGATTTTTCTGTAGAAAGGTCTTGGATCACAGATATCAAGGTATCATTGTATTCTAATTTCCATGACCTACATGTGAGTGGTGCTGTGAGTGGTGACTGTTATGCTCTGTTCACACTCCAATGACTAAAATTCAACCTGTTCTGGAAGCAAATAAGTTTACTTTCTCTTGCAGTAAGGTGGCCAGGCATATTATTTACCTGCATATTAACCCTATATCTGCATTTAAATAGCACTTTCCAAGGTGACAGGTTCCCTTTAAATAGTGTTATTCTTCATCTGTGGACCTTACACAGTATGTTGCTTTTTAGAATACTTAATTTAGTGGACTCCTAAAAGTTGAAAGGTTTCATTCAAATCTGTTATCTGGGAGATTTACTATGCCTGGACAATATCTATTGTGTGATCTATTTTACACAATTTCAGCCCTCACTCAATAAGGGGGCATAACTTTTCTGGAAAGGAGTTTTACCCAATATGTGATACTGTAAAACATAAATGCACCACAATGTAAGCAAACTAATAGACTACATTGCTTAAAGGTGCACTAAATTTATTATTCAGCATGAACCTTGTCTTTCTAAATAGTAGAAGATTAAATCTGAACCCTAAATACTATTTTGTGGATCCATCTTAATGTGTTTGGTCAAATCCATCACTACACTAGTATTTACTGTGTACTCCAAAGTAAAATTTCCTAACCTAAAATTCTCAAAGCCATAAATGTTAAGATATTGCATTCTATAGAATCCATTTTTGAGAATATATTTGATTATAATGAATAAAGAACATATCATGTGCTCCTAAGGCATTGCCTCCAGGTACTTACTGCAGCCTGAAGCACACAGAATAGAAATTGGAAAAGCAAATTGACAATAGAGTCTTTTTCAAGAAAGCTAATACTTGTAATGATACCAACCAATCATAAAAGAATATAGTTTACGCATATTTCTCTGTCCACCGGTATGTAAGTATACATATATGTCAATGTATGGAAAAGTGCCACTGTTTGGAAGATAGAAGTCTGAGTAAGGATCGGAAATGTGGATGTATGAAGCCAGCTTTAGGGCTACCCATCAATGTTAGGAGTGGGTCTATTTTCTCCTGTGTATTCTTCATCAGTTCTAACTTAAAATGTTCTCATGGTTGTTTTTGGAAAAGTGCACACTATATAAACTTTCCTGACTGCCGCATTTGAAGTCCTTTGAGACTAAATCTTCCCATATGTTATGGGATTACAATTCTCAAATCAGTCAAATGGTATTTACATTTCAGAAAGAAATATGAAGGTAATAAATATCAGATTGATTTTGTGTGGCTTATGCTGCATATTTTCCAAAGCTATGCATGGAAAAAAAAATTGACCTATTTTGCAGACAGACCAGACATGAATACATACTTGGAGAAAATGTATATTTTCAGCCTTAACAATTTTATAACATTTTCTTTTTTTCTATAAGCTCTTTGTCAAACCTTTTGATTAAAAATGTTAAAAATTCTTAGAATGTATAATATGTCTGCCCATCAATTTACTTGTCATTATGGATGTGATCTGGTAGAATCATTAGACATTGCAATGTGGTGATCAGGAGCTAGACTGGATCTTTTTACTTGCCTTCCCTAGAACCATTATCTGACGAAAGGGGGAACTTATTTTACCTATTAGTAACCTGTCACTGTTTCGTGCTGCCAAAACCACGGGCAGCATAAAATCCAGACAGACTTCCTTGTTGTAGAAAGCTATATTTTATTTTAGAATTATACAGAAAGTATTGTTTAAATTATTGTTCTTTCCAAAATTCCTATTTCCCTGCAAATCCTAGTGGTAATCTGCAGGTAAATAGTGTTTAAATCATGTTGGGCTGGATTACAGAAGATGCAGCTGCAAGGAGAACATGTGGTTATATTCTACCTCGAGCTGCTCGCTTCCAGCCATTGAGGTGTCACATAGACTGTAATAGTTGGTGCTCACGACACATTGAGTGTGCTGTAATCACTCCCCTTGCACTTCACGTGGCCACCTGCTCTGCAGTGTGTGTATGCAGAGCTAGCTGTTATATTCTACCTGCAGCTGCTCACTACCACTCATCAGGTAGCAGTGGGCTGTAACAGTTGGCGTTCGCCACCCAGTAAGTGCGGCAGTAATAACTCCCCCTGTTCTGTGACTGACAGCTAACTCTGCATAAATATGCAGCAGAGCAGCTTTCTATGAAGGTACAAGAGGAGTGATAACAGTGCACTCACTGCGTAGTGAGCACCGACTATTAAAGCTACTCCAGTGACTGGAAGTGGACTACTGCAGGGAAAATATAACTTTATATTCTTCCTAAATTAGCCTACATGATTAGATGATTTAAACGAATGCTATGTATCTGCAGATTACAATGAAAATTGCAGGTTAATATGATTGGGGACAACCGGGGTGCCTCCCTACCACTCTCCCCAACCGGCTGACCTTGATTCTGTGAAATGCCACAGGGTTTTTTATGAAACACCACAGCAGTACATGGTGTCTAACTTTCTGTGCTGTATTAAATAGAGCTAATTTGCATGTTAGAAACATTAGAGAAGACAGACAACTGCCATTAAAGGGAATCAGTATAGCGATTTATGCATCCCAAAGCATAGGCAGCTACATCACAGCCTAGCTGCATGATTGGACGCAGGTATGTTTTAACTCAGACATTTAAGAGAAAATATACTCTGGAGATCTGACTGAGGACCACAGCTGAAGATGAGATTAGCCCATGTCGGATCTTCTTAGCACTGCTGGATGTGAATGACTGTTTTGTACATGCAAGGGAGGGGAACCTGTCAATCCATTACAGCATTGCTGGGAAGAGCCAGTCAGGGGCAGTGCTGGACTAGCCTAGCCTCTGTCTATGGTTCTCGATCAGGTTTTCAAAAGTGTAGGCTCTTTGAAATGCCAAAGCGTTTCAGAGAACAATGTACCTGGCTGCATAATTGGACTCTGGTATGTTTTTGCTCTCGCATTTAAGAGAAAATATTCTTTGAAGATCTGACTGAGGACCGTAGCTGAAGATGATATTAGCCCATGTTGGATCTTCTCAGCACTGCTGGATGTGAATGACTTTTCTGTACACACAAGGGAGGGGAACCTGTCAATCCATTACAGCATTGTTGAGAAGAGCTAGTTAGGGGCAGTGCCGGACTATAGTTTCCGTCTATGGTCCCTTCCGGATTTTCAAAAATCCAAAGCGTTTCAGAGAACCATATACCTGGCTGCAGTTGTTTAGTCAGACTGAGATTCATGCTGCCCACAGTTTGGGTATTATGAAGCGCCTCACAAGATCCTTTAAGTAACGTAATACAGTGATCATAAGCTACTATGGCACCGTGCCATTCAGCTTTGTGTTTCGCTGATTTTAAAAAAAGATGGTGTATTCCAAGAAATGTTCTATTAATAAGGTATTGGCCTCAGAAACATTGCTTATAGAGAGGAATATGGCACTTTTTAGAAGCCGTGCATGGAACATCTACAGCTCCTTAATTGGAAACCATAGGGACTCACTTTATTACCACCAGGCTCTTTAGTAATAGGTAAATGGAATTGTAATTTTCACTGCCATGCGTTAGCTCTGCGTACTATACTGTAAGTAGGTTTCCAGAAGTCAATGTGTATTATGATCGTTGACACGAAAAGGATAATATTTCAACATGTGGAACACTTAAGAGTAAGTTATGTAACTTTAAAAAAGCTGTAATTTTGTCAAGATGCTTTGGGACGTGAACTCTTTAATCCATCATGTCAGATGTATATCCATTGTAGAAAATATGCAATCTAGAAGCGGCATCTGTTAGTATTCAATCCCAGAATGTAGTCCGATGCAGTGACCCCTGGTCTAAGAGACGGGAGCATCAGGTGTCTGCGGTGTGTATTGCTTTTCTGACTGGTATAATTTCATTATGTCCACTGGAGAGCAGTTGCCTAAACTGTAAAAAAGGCAAATTAATGTCATATAGTTCTACATTTTTTGGCTGAGAATATAGTAGATGCTGTCTTAAAGCAACAGTATTCATAGATGCATGTTATCAAAAGAGTTTAAGGTAGCAGATGGCAGCAATGCTACGAAACAAATAACATGGCCAAATGGAATAAATTTGCTTTTCTGGAATCTTAATATACGAGAGAGAAAGGCAGATGCGAGGACTTGCACTTGCAAAGAGTAGGATATTATAGCTTGTCTCGGAGCCCATACCTATGAATAAATTGACAAATATATTGTAGGCTTATCTGATCTGGTTGGCAAACCTTAATGGCATTCGTTGTGAACCTGGGGCTGCAGGCTGTGCTTTGAATTGGTGTTAAATTATATTGCAATGGCTGGCATTATAAAGCCTCAATATGATTTTCCAAGCTGTCACCAGTGATGAAAATATAGAATTCAACAGGACACAAATCATCGGTATTGTAATGTAGTTTATAAGACACATTCTGAACCACCACGTGGAGATATGGCAACATATGCCGCACTCATCCAATGATCGAAAAATATACTTTTGTTTTCCTTACCACCATAACAATGTGTTTGTATTGAATAGAGGACAATGTGAATAGTATGGAGACAATGCATTCATTTCACAGCTAATATCCGTGGCGTAAAGTTTGGGAATATAAAAGAATCAACAGAAAAGGCTGAAAATCACTTATTCTGTTTGAAAACAGGCTTGAAAGGCTAAGTCGGGGTGTTATATCATTGCTCTGTAGAATGCATTATATGTGATAGAAGAAACTATATAAGTTTCATGTTAACCGAAAAAAATTAAATTGTTTTACTAGATGAACAAAGTGGGCAATCTGCTGTGTTCATATCATGCATCTGTCTGCTCTGCCTATTTGTATGCATTAGGCGTCATATTGTACATTGTGTCATCCATTGTATATCATACATTATGCATGATGATCTCCACCGAAGTCACAGAATAGTGTGGGCTTTCTTAAGCTTTCCATAAATAGATTCTGCTTTCCCTTGTAACAATAGTTTCTCAGACTATGTAATTAAGCACTTGCTGTTCTAAGGCTTTTGGCATCTTGCAGATCATTCATCCGAATGTCGCCACTAGTATCTGGAGACCAACTAGACTTCCAGTTTTTGGCCATAAACGTGATTTTTCTGTTCCGCAAAGTCAAACAGTCAGTTAACTGGGGCATGAATACTGTGGTCAGCTGTCAATACGCTGCTGTAGGTTGCCGGACATGTAAATAAGACCACACATCACAAAAGATTGACTTTAGGACAATTACTGTGACCATCAAACTGGGAAAGATTAAGAGTCGATAATGCAAAGACAGTTTTACGGACTTGAAAAGGGATGGCGTATCTCTAGAATGTGCCATCACATTACAAACGGTGGAGGTCCCACCTTAGGGGTGCCCACTGAACCTAAGAATATATATGTCATCACACATAGCGTTTTTGTCACGATTCCCCTTTTCATGCACATTTTAGCCTCGAAAAAATGCAATTTTAATGTCCCAGCAAAGTGAATGAGATTTCTGAAATTTCCTGCACAAATCGCGTATGCCTTTTCTTGCCGATTGGAAGCATATTCACATTGGTGGTATGTCAATTATTTCAGCAGTTCTAACGAATGTGGAAAAATGTGTAAAAAAAACTCCTCTAAAACTTGCCAAAAAGCTCTTTTTTTGTACAGGCAAATGAAAAATACATTCCCTGTTGACTTTTAGAATCATTTTGCTAAGACTATCAGCACCAACTCAAGCAGCCTAGGCCCAGCTATATAATATATGTGTTCCCATTAATATAAATTGGCATCGGGTAATACTACAATCCTCTGCAATGGTTGTTGCAGGAGAAATTTGTGGACTATCCCAACTTCATGAGTCTTAAATGGGTATTTCCATCTCCAAGATCCTATCCCAATATATAATAGGTGTAATAATAATAAAATTAGCAAATACCTCCAATTACAAATGTAGTATAGTTCCCCTGATTAGCTATGTCTTTTAATTCATGAGCAGGGCTTGCAGCTTAGGCATCCATGCTTACGTCCACTCATATAGTGTCAGTTAGTTAGAGACATGGAAATATTAAAAGAAGCTCAGACGGGCTCAACTCGAGTAATGAGTATAATGGAAGTCAATGATTGGGCAATTCGGCTCTCCACCCACACACAACCAGTCGTAAGTGTAACGTGGCGCAGGGTGGTAGTCGTAGGCGAGGAAATCGTCTGTCGCACCCCGGCACGCTACATGAAAATGGAGGTCCTGGCTGGGTGTGTGGTGTTTCACTCCAGACGCTATATGCATTGGCAGGCCGCATATTGCCGGTGGTTTTGGCTGGCCAGGACCAGATGGTACACAGTTCATTGAGGGAGACCACAAGTTCATAAAAAACATGGTTTTACTGAACATTAACTTGGTAACAACAACATACATAAGATGGCGGACACAAATCTTCTTGCACATTTCAATATCACAGAGGATGATTAAGCACACATCCATGTTAGTCGTTACAACCTCCATAAGGCTACTTTCACACATCAGTTTTTTTCCATCAGGTACAATCCGGAAAAAAACGGGTAAAACGGATCCGGTACCGCATCCGTTTTATCCCCATAGATTTGCATTGTTACCGGATTGTACCTGATGGCTTTGCGTTGCATCCGTTTTTTTTCCGGATGCGGCAAAATTAATTAAAGCGGCGGCCGGAGGCAACGTATCTTGCAACGTTTTTTTGTCCGCCAAAAAAAACCGCATCGCGATACGGCGTGTTTTACAATGAAAGCCTATGGACGCCGGATCCGGCGTAATGCGGTAAAAAACGGATGCGGCTGCCGGATCCGTTTTTTTAAACTGAGCATGCTCCAATGTAATTAAAAAAATGGATCCAGCAAAAAAACGGACGAAAAGGATGCAAAAACGGATGCAAAACTGATCCACCGGATCCGTTTTTTTAACGGATCCGGCATAACGGATCCGTTAAAAAACGGATCCGGAGGATACGGTTTTCACCTTATTTTCCGGATCCGTTGGATCAGGAAAAAAAAGGACTGTGCCTGAATAAAGAAAACTGATGTGTGAAAGTAGCCTAAGGCCTTTTCTTCCCTTCACTACCCGCCTAGTACTACATCACAGTCCTTGGAAGTCATTCTCGTCCTCAAGCAGTCCCATGTCTTTTCCCTCCTAGAGGGGTATCGCCAATATGGCTGGACTGAGCTATAAGCTACTGAAGACGCCTTAGGGACACTCGCTTAAGATACTCAGTTTGTTCCTTGTCCAGCTCTGTCTTGCACCAGGACCCGTCTCTCTCTGTCACTTGTTCCGTCAGTCAGTGCGCTGACCCAGCTCCACTAGATAACTCTGTCACAGTAATCTTCTCTTTCTCAGTTGTTCCCCCTTTTCCTTTGTCACACTATTCTATGTAATGGTCTCCCTCTTTTCTTGTCACCCATGGCATGCGGCTCTGCTGCTCCTCAGACCTGACGTTTGTTCCTGTCACAGGCTGGGCCCTAACTGACGTTTCCACAGCAACCGTTTCTCTCCCTCAGCAGTAGCTCTTTCCCTATTGGCTAATCCTAGAATCCCAACTGTCACCTGTCTGTCACTGGTCAGATTTAACTTTTCAGCTGCACCTATAACACTAATAATACCTTATTAAGCATTATACATTATGTACTACATAACATTACACCTTATACCAATACACATACTGTACATTACATCTTCAATACTGCTACACCTCTACATAGTAACATTCTCTACTCTGCTACATCTTATACATTACAATACCTTACACTATACCCTTTATATCTTATCACATTTATCTATTTAAGAACACATTTGGTGTCTTCAAGGGTAGGAACTCGGCCACCAACGTTTTTCTGGGGGAAGGAGGGCATGTTTTTATTTATTTCTTTAGACACACTACATCCAAAAACATTGTTCTAACCTCCAGTGAGAGCCATTCAGAGACTGCAGGTGACTCTCACTGGGGTGCCTGCTCGCATTATTCAGTGAAGTGAGCCTGTGCCTTGTGTTCAATGTTTCAATGTTTCATGTACGACACATCCAAACACTCGCAAGACTCAGCCAACAACCGCGAGTACCCGAGCACCCCGATGCTCGAACTTGAAGATGCTCGTCCATCATTAATGATAAGTTGATCCTCAGATAACTTCCTTTTACAAATGGGCCATCTTAGTTAGAAAGTGATTTATCATGTTAGGCTTTATTCACATGTCTATTTGCATTTCAAGTTTTCTATTCCAACAAAAGAGAACCAAAAATGCTAGAAAGTCAGATGCATCACTTGACAGACATCAAAAGTGCCAGATGGCTGCCATTAAGTTAAAGCCTGCTTTACATGTTACGATATTGTATGCAATCGTACCCGCCCCCATCGTATGTGCGGCACGTTCAATTTTGTTGAATGTGCCGCACAAACAATTAACCCCCGTCACACGTACTTACCCGTCCATACGACCTCGATGTGGGCGGCGAACGTCCACTTCCTAGAGTGGGAGGGACATTCAGCGTCACATCGACGTCATGCGGCAGCCGGCCAATAGAAGCAGAGGGGCGGAGATGAGCGGGACGTAAACATCCCGCCCACCTCATTCCTTCCGCATTGCTGGCCGGGAACTGCAGGATGCAGGTAAGATCTGTTCATCATTCCCAGGGTGTCACACACTGCGATGTGCGCTACCCCGGGTACGATGAACAACCTGACGTTCATTTTATGAGGAATGAACGACGTGCGTGCGATGAACGTTTTACCGTTCAATCGCAATCGCACGTAGCTGTTACACACTACAATGTACCTTACAATGCCGGATGTGCGTCACTTACAACGTGACCACGCCGACACATCGTAAGATATATTGCAGTGTGTAAAGCGGGCTTAATAGGTTTAAGGCCCTGTCACACACAGAGATAAATCTGTGGCAGATCTGTGGTTGCAGTGAAATTGTGGACAATCAGTGCCAGGTTTGTGGCTGTGTACAAATGGAACAATATGTCCATGATTTCACTGCAACCGCAGATCTACCAAAGATTTATCTCTGTGTGTGACGGGGCCTTTACACCTTAATGGCCATCATTTATAGAATCTGCAATTAATCCTGTGATAGGAGCCTCTATTACAGTTGGGAACATAGCTTTGGTCATCAATAACAACAATTGTCCAGTGATTTATTAATGACTTTAATCCTAATCACGTAATCATACAAAGTGCTGTTGAATAATTTCACCATAAAGACTGGCTACTTAAAACTCCGGCTACCTAATTCTTCCATAGAATTTCAATTATGGAGTGGAATAAAATCCCCTCGGGGTTAGGACCGGAGAGAGTTAGAAATATTGCTGTGGGAAAGTTTGAGTCATCCTGTTATCAAATCTAATTTGTATTCCGATGCATAACCTGATTTTAAATGGCACCTATGCAATTTAATATTCATTTCTTTTGTTCTGTATCACGAGAGACTAGTGCGTAGCGAGATATAAAACATTGGTTTACGAAGAGTGTTCAGAGACTGGATATCAACAGTGAGAATAAATTTGGTTTTGCATTCAGAATAATGAATAGGATTTATGTGATTTATATTCAGCCTGTTTGCAGCAATTATTTGGTGAACATTGGTTATCTATTACATGGCTTTTATTACTTTGCAGTTTATATAACCTCAAATCAATATTGCATTAACCGTTCAAATATTATTTTTCTAAAATTGCTTTCCAATGTAATCGGCTGTGAATACTGTAGCTATTGTTATTATGTCAGACTTGTTATTTGTACAGGACAATTGTAATTGGACTGTTTTTCGCAGGTTTTTTTTTACATTATTTGTGTATTCCATTATGTGTTCCTGATGGTAAAGTTATTACACCAGGCAAAAATGTTAAACCTACTTACAATTTCAGCTTATGTCTATCAATGCTTTTTGTGTCTATACTAACTATTTTAGGATATTTTTAAAAAAAAAATGAAGATGAACATAGTACAAATATGTATTGTCATTTCTCAAATAAAATGCTAGATATACATTTTTCTGTTTTTTTACTATGTGAAACATCACATTATTAGTTTTTGCTTTGCTGATTTTGTTTTTTTTTTTACCCAATAAGACATCAAAACTATTAAAAACTGAATTATCTTTGGAAATTATATAATTTCTTCAAGACATACTGTGTGTGTGTGTGTATGTATGTATATATATATATATATATATATATATATATATATATATACATATATATATATATATATATATATATATATATATATATATACATACAGTAAAGACCAAAAGTTTGGACACACCTTCTCATCTCTAGAGCAACTGTTAAGAGGAGACTTTGTGCAGCAGGCCTTCATGGTAAAATAGCTGCTAGGAATGGTAAAATAGCTGCTAGGAAACCACTGCTAAGGACAGGCAACAAGCAGAAGAGACTTGTTTGGGCTAAAGAGCACAAGGAATGGACATTAGACCAGTGGAAATCTGTACTTTGGTCTGATGAGTCCAAATGTGAGATCTTTGGATCCAACCATCGTGTCTTTGTAGAAAAGGTGAACGGATGGACTCTACATGGCTGGTTCCCACCGTGACGCATGGAGGAGGAAGTGTGATAGTGTGGGGGTGCTTTGCTGGTGACACTGTTGGGGACTTATTCAAAATTGAAGGCATACAGAACCAGCATGCCTACCACAACATCTTGCAGCGACATGCTATTCCATCCAGTTTGCTTTTAGTTGGACCATCATTTATTTTTCAACAGGACAATGACTCCAAACACACCTCCAGGCTGTGTAAGAGCTATTTGACTAAGAAGGAGAGTGATGGGTTGCTACGCCAGATGACTTGGTCTCCACAGTCACCAGACCTGAACCCAATCGAGATGGTTTGGGGTGAGCTGGACCGCAGAGTGAAGGCAAAAGGGCCAACAAGTGCTAAGCATCTCTGGGAACTCCTTCAAGACTGTTGGAAAACCATTTCCGGTGACTACCTCTTGAAGCTCATCAAGAGAATACCAAGAGTGTGCAAAGTAGTAATGAAAGCAAAAAGTGGCTACTTTGATGAACCTAGAATATAAGACATATTTTCAGTTGTTTCACACTTTTTTAAGTATTTCATTACACATGTTTTAATTCATAGTTTTGATGTCTTCAATGTGAATCTACAATTTTTGTCATGAAAATAAAGAAAACTCTTTGAATGAGAAGGTGTGTCCAGACTTTTTGTAAGCTTACGGCCATGGATTGTTACTGAACAGGACCCGCTGCCATCTCCCCTTAGCCTCCTGATGAACCTCTGAAGGGAGAGGAGAAACACGTTGAGGCCTGGCAGGCCTGGATTCCTGCTTCTCAGGGAAGTAATTCAACTTTTCTCCCTGTTATACTATATTATATAGAATATGATTGGAGCAACCTTTTCTATTTTGCAGTAATTTGCAGGGGTGTTTGTATCCCATTTTTCTTTCAGCTCCTGGGGTATAATGGGGAGATTATCTGAGCCCCTTGTGATATGAGTGTAGGTGACTGTATTATACTTTTGGGGTATACCACCCTGTAACATATGTGGTTGTAAATAACTCTTATGGATCACTACCTTGCATAAAGATAATTTATTAGGAATAGAAGTCTATACGTCTTGTACAGTGCTAGTATCATGAATAAGAATTCCTGGTTATAGATCAGTAAATTGATACCTTCTTGATCTAAGAAAAACAATATAGGGAGGAGTATTACCATTTGGGAACTCATATATATTGTACTGTGTAAGCACCGCTATAGGGCTTTCCATCCCATCCCTATATTAGGGAGAGGGAGAGCCGACGTGGAACGGGGGCGCCCGGTAACTTATGGTGTTATACTCTCCGTTGTTAGGTAGGGGATACACTACCCTTATAGGGCTATATTAGTTTCCCTTTCCTAAAGTGAGTGTGTGTATATAAAACTCCTTGGTTATTTACAAGTATAACGTGATCCATTCTCATTTATATGTTTGTGTGTCTGTTTGTGGGTACATTTTAATGAATATTAATAAAAATTGCACTTTTTAAAATAGGGTTGAGATTACATGTTAGTCCCTTTTTGAGCACTCTACCCATCTATTTAACTCTGTTAGTTCTTGGAAATGTTTATATAACATAAAAAGTTCACGCATGTTCAAGTAGAAGCATGTCATGATGATTTCCTCATTTCAAACAATTTATTGAAACAAAACCCAAGAACAGTGATGGCTATACCCCCCAAAAAGATGTCAATGTCTCAATAACTTGTCATGTGGCCTTGAGCATCAATTACAGCTTGACAACAATGTCTCATGCTGTTCACAAGTCACGTTAATTGTATGCTGAGGCATGGCATCCCACGTTTCTTGCATGGTGGCCCTCAGGTCATTGATGTTCTGAGGTACAGAGTTATGAGCCTCTACATGACAACTTAGCATATCCCATAGGTTTTCTATGAGATTCAGATCTAGAGAAAGTGCAGGCCACTCCATCTGACATATCCCAGTCTCTACAGCCATTTCCTAATGATGGGACCTCAATGAGCTGGAGTATTGTCGTTCATTAAGATGAAATTATGCTTGTGTCACAATGTCTAGCTTAATATTATTCAAATAGTGGTGGGGATTCTCATTGTACCATTCACAAAGTGTGGGGCAGTTCTTTATTAACTAGACTCACCTGCCCACACTGTAACACCACCACCAAAGGCTAGTCTGGTGACAACAGTGACTGATTCATAGCGCTCTCCTTGACATCTCTAACATTCATGGGGGCCATTTATCTGCTCAGTGTGAATTGACTTTCATCAGTGATCAGCACTGAGACCCACTGGTCCCTCGTTCAGCAAGACGATGACACCTGTGCCTGATGGTGTGGTCAGTCACCCTTGGAGGTCTTCTAGAATACAGACCACACTGATGTAAACGGTTTTAAATGGTCTAACATGACACTTGGGTGCCTCTCACCTCCCTTAAATGTGCCTGGAGTTCTGTAGATTTCATCATCCGTTTCCAAAGGTCATCAGTGTGAGATGTTGCAAAAAGACTTCTACTTATATGGCTTTCTGTGACTTTTAGGGTACAGTCCCACAATCAGTTTTTGCAGTGTTTTGGATACATCATTTTCGCTACATCCAAAATGCTGCATTGTACAGTACAAGCATAGTGGACGGGATTTCTAGAAATCCTATGCCCACTGTGCTTGTTTTTTCCTCAACAAACATTGACCTGCGGTGCGGCTATCCAAGCCACAGCATGTCAATTGTTTACTGCGTATTCGCATGCGTCCTCCGTAGGGAGAACACAAGTGAAAGACCGCAGCGCACTGAACCGTGATCGAGGGCGCAGGCAGCTGTGGTCTCCTGTGTTCTCCTGTGGAGGAGACTCGCGGTCCCGCAGGTCAGGACCTGCTGCGTCCAGGACGCAGGGAGTCCTGATCATGGACACATACCCTTACAGTCTCTCTGTGGCTCTGTTGCAACCTGCTGATGACATTCTGTGACACACTAAGCTCAGTGGCCACTTCCGGTTGAGAACATTCTACTTTAAACCTTGCAATGGTGAGGCACTGTTGATCATTTGATAGGTGTTTTGGTCTCATGATGTCAAAATGTGAACAGCATAATGAGGAGGACTGTTTAATATCAATTTTAATACCCCAAATTTTTGGGTGATTCATGGATTAAACACCTGTTGTGAATTTTGCTATGAAGCTCCTTGCCAGAAAACAGCAAATTGTGCAAAAAGTACTGAAACACTGAACAGTTGGACGTGTGCATTAAAACATTTAGAGTCTGGTGTGACTGCCCATTGATACAACCTTTCTGGAGGTCCGTGTTCAAAGCATACGCTGTTATTTGCGGAGAGCAGTTGGTGGGTTCCCCTCAGATGGCGCTGCTTTCAATTCTCCCGGGATCGCTTAAATCACAGAAAGCGGGCCTTCTGAGATACTGTCTTACGGCGGCACGCATGGTGATCCCGAGATACTGGAAATCGACTGGGGTGCCATCTGTGAGGGAGTGGTTTGCGGAGATGGCCATCATCCACAGGATGGAGTCCCTAACGGCAGAAACCAATGACTCAGTGGATAAATTTCTTAGGATCTGGACCCCCTGGACCCTGGCTCTTGATTCTCTACCATTTCAGAACCTAACTGGTAACGCATGACGCGTGTTATGTTAGTCCAATGTAGCGGCCCGAGTACTGGGTAGTTAATCCCTACCATGCCTTCCCTCCCTCTCTTTCTGTTGCTCTTCTCTCCCCCTTTTCCTTCTCTTCTTTTTCTTATCTTTCCCCCTTGCTACTTTCCTTTCTCTCTAGTTCTCGTTAAATCTTCAAATTTTTTCCTTTTCTTTTTTGTTTTCGGCAGTAGCCTCACTTTGTTTGAGGTGTAGTTCTCAATTGGAAGGAGATTGTCTGTATTATAAAAGGTGGTTACATGTCATATGCGTGCCTTATGATAGTAAGAGAAGAGGTGTTAGTTAGGATGTGGCTTATACTCTTCTCTGTAAGTTGACATGAAGTAATCACGTATTTGAATCTTCTTTTTTTTTTCTTCCTGTAAATTCTCTTGTTTACTATAATAAAGAAAGATTAAACATAAAACATTTAGAGAAAATCACAGTAAATTCAACTGAAAAGGTAAGAGTGCATTTTAGGATCATCCTAAATTTCACTTGAAAGACAAATATCCTTGACTTTTTGTTAGTAGTGTATATGTATTAAAATTGACTTCAAATATACATAAAGTGTAAAAGGGAAAATGAAGAAATAATGAAAAACATAGGTGTAATTAAGCTAACTGCAAGGTAATTGCACATTCAGTAAATAATTAATAAATAAGGAATCAGTTCAAGGGGACAATCTACAAAGCCATTGTCTGAGCATCACAAGACATAGGGGTACTTTGCACAGTACGACATCGCAAGCCGATGGTAGTGATGCTGAGTGCGATAGTCCCCGCCCCCGTCACAGCTGCGATATTTTGTGATAGCTGCCGTAGCGAACATTATCGCTACGGTAGCTGAACATGCACTTACCTGCCCTGCGACATCACTCTGGCCGGCGAACCAGCGACGTCACACGGCAGGCAGCCAATAGAACCTTGGGCCGGAGATGAACGGGATGTAAACATCCCGCCCACCTCCTTCCTTCCTCATTGCAGCCGGGACGCAGGTAAGGCGATGTTCCTCGCTCCTGCGGCTCCATACACAGCGATGTGTGCTGCCGCAGGAACGATGAACAACATCGTAAAATCGGTCCTTCCGAAATTATGGAAATGACCGACGCTACACCGATCCGATCATACGATTTTGACGCTTTTGCGCTTGTTAATCATAGTAAAAACGATTCACATACTCCGATGTCGACAGCGACGCCGGATGTGCCTCACTTTCGATTTGACCCCACTGACATCGCACCTGCAATGTCATAGTGTGCAAAGTACCCCTAAAGGCCCTGTCACACACAGAGATAAATCTGCGGCAGATCTGTGGTTGCAGTGAAATTGTGGACAATCAGTGCCAGGTTTGTGGCTGTGTACAAATGGAACAATATGTCCATGATTTCACTGCAACCACAGATCTACCAAAGATTTATCTCTGTGTGTGACGGGGCCTTTAGTGAACTGTGGATTCCAATATCCTACAAACTAGTGATAGATAGAATGCACCATTGTTCATACGTTGTAAACAGAAAAATGTCATGCCAGTGCTATAGTAGTTGAATTGTTAGTGTTTTTTTCAGTCTGCACTTCTACTCCAGATTGGAGTGACACTGCTAGCTCATGTCTGTATATTGAATAAAGCACTGGATGGTAAAACTATATTGCCACTCGATTCGCACAATAGAAATCCAGATTGGAGTTTAAGCATGGGCAGATGCCAGTCGTCTGCCTCAATAGGCTTGATGTATTGTGTTTAGGATGTTGAGATTAAAACTCTGTCTGGGTCATATCATCACTTCCAGGACTTTTTTATTCTGAAGATCGTTCTTAATGACATTGGTTGCATGTTTGGAGTCATCCTGCTAAATAAAATTTAGAGCTAATCATATACCTATCTGACCTATCTGATTGAATCGCATGATGGATAAGTGGATACGTTTCTGTGTATATTGCTCAGCATTGAGGCCACCATTAAACTTGACAGAATTTCTAACTGCATCTGCTAAAATGTAGCCCCAATTTGGAAGGAGTCTCCACCATGCTTCACCATGGCTTTTAGATACTCATTGTGCCGATCTCCAGCCTTTCGGAAAACTTTCTGCCTTCTGTTATAGCTAAATATTTCACATTTTGACTCATCAATCTAGAGCCCCAGATACCATTTTTCTGCACCCCAATTCCTATGTTTTTCATGCTCATGGTAGTTGAGTCACTTGGTCTTGTTTCCATGTTGAATGTATGGCTTTTTGGCTGCAATTTTTCCATGAATTTCACTTTTGGTCCACATTTCAAAGAAAAGTAGGTGGGTATAGCTGGGTTCCACTGGTTGCTGCCAGTCTTGAGCTTATGACACTGCTGGAAATCTTCCAATTTTGAAGGAAAGTTAAGATACTGTGATTTTCATCTGTGACATTAGGTTTACTTGGCCAATCACTACATCTATTGTTTTCAGTGTTGCCCATTTCTTGGAGTCTTCAACGCTGAGAAATAGAGGCAGATATTTATTCATTATTCAGTACCATCAGAGAGGCATCTGGTGATGATATTTGTCTCCAAATTTGATTCTACTGCAGGATAACAATCCCAAACAGACAGTTAATCTCCTTAAGAACTATCTTCAGTGTATCGAAGAAGATAAAATCCTGGAAGTGATGATTGGGCCCTACAGAGCAATCTCAACATCATCGAAGCTATGAGGGATTACATTAAGAAAGATTTCTCTACCGTTTATTCGCTTTACATTTTGCTGTTTTGTATACTGTAACGCAGTGAGGGGTGTAGTCCTGGACGGAAGGTATATTACTCCCAGCAAGTGCCTCTCACACTGGTGAGCAGCAGGGAAGGAGGTCAAAGCTGGCCTTTACCTTCTCTGCTAGTCCAGGTTATTTGGGCACAAACTGAGTTGCACAGCTGCAGGATTAGGACAGCATAAATAGGTATCCAGAACTTCTCAGTGTCGTGGGTATTGGAAAGCTAAAGCAAGTTTTGTGGTGATAACATACCTGAACATACTGGCACGTCCGTAACCTATGCTACGGTATGCTGTTTGAGAAGCTTGATGTTTGCTTTGCATATCCATATGATATAAGACTGTGTTTTCTGTTTGTTACCACTATGAATAAAACACTAACTTTTTTGGGACTATAAACATGTCTGTGCCTCTTTTCTGCGTCCATGCCCTGAACAGCGTCAGATGTAAATTTACAGAGGCACATGGGAAATAATAAGGCTATTCTGAACTCCCCTTTTCTTCTCATTCCCCAGGAGGATCTACATAGAGGGCTCCATGACATGTACATCCTTGATATAGTACATTTATAAGAAGGGAGACTCATTGCTTGCAGCTACCATTGAAACATTGGATCTGATAAGTTACATAAGGAGTCCAACATAATAGATTGCTTTTCTTCTTTTGGGCATAGTTCACCTTTACAAGCAATTCAGTATGAATGATGCATATAAAGTGAGTGCTATTTATCAATGTCTGTGTACTTCTCTTGAGTTTTTACTATATTTGTAAGCCTCGCAAAGGACACATTGTACTTCAAGACACAAAACGACTCTAGGAAGAATAGATTACAATTTTCAGTGTTAGACATGCCTTGATATATTGTGCATCCTAGTGACCTCTGACAGAAACAAGAGAAAAATTGATGTAACCAACATGTCCATATACACTGCTTGTTATTCTATATTTTGATTCATGACAAAAGGCTGTGTGACACCATTCATTACAATGAAACACTCTTAAAACGAATGGGCATCAAAAGAATTCATCTTTTGTATTGCACCAATTCTTTCTTGAGTTTGTCAGCCAATACAATTTACAGTAAAATTGCTGTAATCTAGAATCTGATGATCAAAATATTCTTATACACTGAACATCTAATATATAAAGCTGAATGTGTGTGTGTGTGTGTATGTCCGGGATTGGCATCTTCACCGTCGCAGCTACAGCCACAAAATTTTGCACACTCACACGTCTGGTCCACCAAGATCGTCATAGGCTATGTTGTGAGGCGAAATTTTAACCCCACGCGTTCCAATTTAGCAATCAATTTTGCTCTTATCTACATAATGGGGAAAAAGTGAAACGAAAAGTATATCCGCACCGTCGCATTTTCAATCACGAAATTTTGCACAGACACCTCATGTGACCCAGGGAACGTCGTAGACTATGTTTTGACAGGAAAATTTAACCTGGAGCCTGGAACTATAGGTTATTAGAAGGAGCTGTCATTGGTTGCTATAGGAACAAAAGACATTCATAGTATAAGAAGCTTATATGTGAGGTAATAAGATGTCGGTGGGGAGACGGATAGAGAGAGACAGACAGAGAGACAGAAAGATAGAGACAGACAGGGAAAGAGACAGATAGATAGAGACAGACAGGGAAAGAGACATACAGAGACTGACCTGGAAAGAGACTGACCTGGAAAGAGACATACAGAGACTGACCTGCAAAGAGACTGACCTGCAAAGAGACTGACCTGGAAAGAGACTGACCTGGAAAGAGACTGACCTGGAAAGAGACTGACCTGGAAAGAGACTGACCTGGAAAGAGACTGACCTGGAAAGAGACAGACCTGGAAAGAGACAGACCTGGAAAGAGACAGACAGACATGAAGACAGGGACAGAGACAGGCAGACAGGGAAGGAGGAGACAGCCAGAGAGACAGACAAAGATAGATGGGGAAAGACACAGACCTTGATAGAGACAGACGGGGAAAGAGACAGAGAAATAGAGACAGACAAGGAAAGAGACAGACAGAGACAGGCAGACAAGGAAAGAGACAGACAGGAAAAGACACAGACAAAGAGATGGGGAGACAGACGTTGAAAGAGACAGACCTGGGAAAGAGATAGACCTAGAAAGAGACAGATGGGGAAAGAAACAGAGAGATAGAGACAGACAAAAAAAGAGACAGACAGGCAGACGGGGAAAGACACAGACGGGGTAAGAGACAGACGGGGAAAGAGACAGACCTGGAAAAAGACAGACCTGGAAAGAGACAGACGGAGCACATTACTTGGCCAATTTAGTTAAATCTGTGTGGAATATCTGTGGTATTGAAATATATGTTGTGAAATGCTTCTATTAGCTTAGTTTTTGCCTTTTAATAATTACATTTCTATTTATTTGTTTTGTGTTTTTTGTGTGCAGAATAAATTTTTGTTAATACATTCTATTCTGTTAACAGCAGTTATTAACCCGGGCAAAGCCGGGTAGAACAGCTAGTAGTATATATAAATGCAACACTTTTGTTATTGCTCGCATGTTTCCTGAGCTGAATTGTAAGTTCTAAGACTTTTTCTGTCAACAAAAGGTCTTTAGGGTGCTTTACACGCTGCGACATCGCTAGCGATTGCTAGCGATGTCACGAGCGTTAGCACCCGCCCCTGTCGTTGGTGTGATATGTGGTTATTGCTACCGTAGTGAACATTATCGCTACGGCAGCGTCGCACGCACATACCTGTTCTGCGATATCGCTGTGCCCGCTGAACACTCCCTCCTTCAAAAGGGAGGTGCGTTCGGCGTCACAGCAACGTCACAAAACGGCCATCCAATAGCAGAGGAGGGGCGGAGATGAGCGGCCAGAACATGCCGCCCACCTCCTTCCTCATTGCTGGTGGACGGAGGTAAGGAGATGATTGTCGCTCCTCCGGTATCACACATAGCGATGTGTGATACCGCAGGAACGAGGAACAACCTCTCTACGTACGAAACGATTTTTGGTAAATGAACGACCTCTCATATACCAACGATTTTTGTCCCTTTTGCAATCGTTTAAGGTCGCTCCTGCCTGTCACACGCTCCGATGTCGCTAACGGCGCCAGATGTGCGTCTCAAACACAGTGACCCCGACGATATATCGTTAGCGGATGTCGCAGCGTGTAAATGGCCCTTTTTCCTTTCAAATATTGTTCACAAATTTGTCTTAAATCTGGGTTAGTGAGCACTTCTCCTTTGCCGAGATAATCCATCCACTTCACAGGTGTGCCATATCAAGATGCTGATAAGATACAGGTGTGCCTTAGGGTACCGTCACAATTAAGCGACGCTCCAGCAATCCCACCAGTGATCTGACCTGGTCAGGATCGCTGGTGCATCGCTACATGGTCGCTGGTGAGCTGTCAATCAGGCAGATCTCATCAGCGACCAGTGACCAGCCCCCAGCCAGCAGCGACGCGTGGAAGCGATGCTGCGCTTGGTAACTAAAGTAAATATCGGGTAACTAAGGAAAATGCTTTGCTTGGTTACCCGATATTTACCCTGGTTACAAGCGCACACCGCTTAGTGCTGGCTCCCTGCATTCGTAGCCAGGGAACACATCGGGTAACTAAGCAAACCGCTTTGCTTATTTACCCGATGTGTACTCTGGCTACGCGTGCAGGGAGCAGGAAGCCAGCACTGGCAGCCTGAGAGCGGCGTACGCTAGTAACCAAGGTAAATATCAGGTAACCAAGCAAAGAGCTTCGCTTGGTTACCCGATGTGTACCTTGGTTACCAGCGTCCACAGCTTCCAGACGCCTGCTCCCTGCACATTCAGATGGTTGCTCTCTCGCTGTCAAACACAGCGATGTGTGCTCCACAGCGGGAGAGCAACGAGCAAAAAATGAACCAGCACTGTGTGTAACGATCAGCGATTTCACAGCAGGGGCCAGATCGCTGCTTAGTGTCACACACAGCGAGATCGCTGATGAGATCACAAAAACTGTGACTCAGCAGCGATCTCGCTAGCGATCTCGCTATGTGAGAAGTACCCCTTAGGCTGGCCAATATAAAAGTTAACTCTAAAATGTGCAGTCTTATTACACAGCACAAGGTCACAGATGTTGCAAAGTTTTGAGGGAGCGTGCATGTGTCATTGCTGACTGCAGGAATGTCCTCCAAAGCTGTTGCCCATGAATTAATGTTCATTTCTCCACCATAAGCTGTCTTCAAACGCATTTCAGAGAATTTGGCAATACATCCTACTGGCCTCACAACCACAGACCATGTGTAACCACACCAGCTCACGACCCCAACATTCAGTATCTTTACCTTCAAGATTGTTTGAGACCGGTCACCCAGACAGTTGCTGCAATAATTGGTTTGCATAACCAAATAATTTCTATACAAACAGTCAGAAACTCTCAGGGAAGCTCATCTACAGTGCCTACAAGTAGTATTCAACCCCCTGCAGATTTAGCAGGTTTGATAAGATGCAAATAAGTTAGAGCCTGCAAACTTCAAACAAGAGCAGGATTTATTAACAGATGCATAAATCTTACAAACCAACAAGTTATGTTGCTCAGTTAAATTTTAATAAATTTTCAACATAAAAGTGTGGGTCAATTATTATTCAACCCCTAGGTTTAATATTTTGTGGAATAACCCTTGTTTGCAATTACAGCTAATAATCGTCTTTTATAAGACCTGATCAGGCCGGCACAGGTCTCTGGAGTTATCTTGACCCACTCCTCCATGCAGATCTTCTCCAAGTTATCTAAGTTCTTTGGGTGTCTCATGTGGACTTTAATCTTGAGCTCCTTCCACAAGTTTTCAATTGGGTTAAGGTCAGGAGACTGACTAGGCCACTGCAACACCTTGATTTTTTCCCTCTTGAACCAGGCCTTGGTTTTCTTGGCTGTGTGCTTTGGGTCGTTGTCTTGTTGGAAGATGAAATGACGACCCATCTTAAGATCCTTGACGGAGGAGCGGAGGTTCTTGGCCAAAATCTCCAGGTAGGCCGTGCTATCCATCTTCCCATGGATGCGGACCAGATGGCCAGGCTCCTTGGCTGAGAAACAGCCCCACAGCATGATGCTGCCACCACCATGCTTGACTGTAGGGATGGTATTCTTGGGGTCGTATGCAGTGCCATCCAGTCTCCAAACATCACGTGTGTGGTTGGCACCAAAGATCTCGATCTTCGTCTCATCAGACCAGAGAACCTTGAACCAGTCTGTCTCAGAGTCCTCCAAGTGATCATGAGCAAACTGTAGACGAGCCTTGACATGACGCTTTGAAAGTAAAGGTACCTTACGGGCTCGTCTGGAACGGAGACCATTGCGGTGGAGTACGTTACTTATGGTATTGACTGAAACCAATGTCCCCACTGCCATGAGATCTTCCCGGAGCTCCTTCCTTGTTGTCCTTGGGTTAGCCTTGACTCTTCGGACAAGCCTGGCCTCGGCACGGGTGGAAACTTTAAAAGGCTGTCCAGGCCGTGGAAGGCTAACAGTAGTTCCATAAGCCTTCCACTTTCGGATGATGCTCCCAACAGTGGAGACAGGTAGGCCCAACTCCTTGGAAAGGGTTTTGTACCCCTTGCCAGCCTTGTGACCCTCCACGATCTTGTCTCTTATGGCCTTGGAATGCTCCTTTGTCTTTCCCATGTTGACCAAGTATGAGTGCTGTTCACAAGTTTGGGAAGGGTCTTAATTAGTCAGAAAAGGCTGGAAAAAGAGATAATTAATCCAAATATGTGAAGCTCATTGTTCTTTGTGCCTGAAATACTTCTTAATACTTTAGGGGAACCAAACAGAATTCTTTTGGTTTGAGGGGTTGAATAATAAATGACCCTCTGAATAAACTTTTCACAATTTAAAAAAAAAAATAAAAAAAGAAATAACATTCTTTTTTGCTGCAGTGCATTTCACACTTCCAGGCTGATCTACAGTCCAAATGTCACAATGCCAAGTTAATTCCGAATGTGTAAACCTGCTAAATCTGCAGGGGGTTGAATACTACTTGTAGGCACTGTACATGCTTGTTGTACTCATCTGGGTCTCAACCTGACTGCAGTGCATCATCAACTGACTTCCGTGGGCAAATGCTCACATTTGATGGTGGCTGGCATGTTAGAGACGTGTTCCATTAACAGATAAATTCCAGTTTTCACTCTACAGGGAAGATGGCAGACTGCCTGGATGGAGTTGTGTGGATGAGCGGTTTGCTGAGTTCAACATTGTGAATTGAGTGGCTCATGGTGATGGTGCATTTTATTGATACCATTTTGAATTCACAGAGGTACCTTGATGAGATCCTTAGGCCCATTGTTGGTGCCATTCACCATCACCTCATGTTGCAGCATGATAATGCATGGCCCCATGATGCAAGGATCTGTACACAA
The DNA here is from genome assembly GCF_048569485.1 of Anomaloglossus baeobatrachus. Taxonomy (NCBI): domain Eukaryota; kingdom Metazoa; phylum Chordata; class Amphibia; order Anura; family Aromobatidae; genus Anomaloglossus; species Anomaloglossus baeobatrachus. Next base: position 483,381,831 of record NC_134354.1, on the reverse strand, counting down.
TTCCTAATGCCTGCATGGCCACCATACTCACTGGACATGTCACCCAATGAGCATGTTTGGGGTGGTCTGGATGGGCGTATACGATAGCGTTTTCAAGTTCATGCCAATATCCAGCAACTTAGCACAGCTATTGAAGAGGAGTGGACCATCATTCCACAGGCTACAATCAACACCCTGAACTCTATGCACAGGGGATGTGTTGCACTGTGTGAGGCAAATAGTGGTCACATTAGATACTGACTAGTTTTCTGATGCTCCTAATGCTGTAAAACTGCATATTTTAGAGTGGCCTTTTATTTTGTTCATCCTAAGTCACACCTGTGCAGTAATCATGCCGTCTAATCTGCATCTTGATTTGCCACACCTGTGGTGGATGGATTTTGTCAACATTATTTGAGAGAAAAAGGCCTTTTTTGGACATCGAAAAATTCTTATATCTTTGAGTTCAGCTCATTAAAAATGGGAGCAAAACCAAAAGTGTTGTATTTATATTTTTGTTCAGTGTAACTTGGTGCTTGAAAAAGGGAATCTATCAGGTCCAATATGCCCTCCAACCAAGCAGACTTCATCAGTATGACTGAATACCTGCCTAACCAGCTCCGTATAATGTTATTCGCTTTTCCTATGTTAATTAGCCCTTTGACTTGTTCATGGGGCGTTAGTTCCCATAAACAAATCAGCCCCCTGAACATTGAGTTAAGTGAATCACTTTATACAGGGCTGGTTAGCAGGGAATTTGGTCATACAAATGTGAATTCTGCTAGGCTGGAGGGCATAGGGGACCCAACAGGTTCCCTTTAAAGAACGGAAATATAATCTCACAAGATGCAGAGCAGAACAATGAACAGCAGTATTATTTATTCTTTGCTGCTGTTTTGGAAGTTACAACAATATGATGTACTTTTTACCTGTTCAGTAATAGCTATAAAGCTCTGCAAATGTCAGATTTAATGGAAATAGTTTATTTTAACCAGTTTTGTTCAATGAATTTGAGGTCTGAAGACAACGACTGTAAAAATTGTGCAATAGATTGAAGAATTTCTGGAGGTAAAGATTGAGAAATCATTGTAGGATTGGAATTATTGTGTTCATTGTGTAATTACTAAAAGCGTGATTAATGACAGGCAATCAGTTATTGGCTCCATACGCAATAGATACTGGAGCTGTTGGCTGAACCATGTTTCAGCTTATCATTTGGCCTGCAGTTATATCTCTCAACTCTCCGCTGCCAGACTCCACTGTACTGTAGGTGGATATGCTGGATTAATCTCTGCCCCAGCTTTACCTGTCGGTGAGAGTCGAGAGCTCCTCTAACTTATTAGACTGTGTAACATTCGCCACTGTGGAGGCGGCGAGCGGGAGTCAACCCACTGGACCACAAGCTTACCCTGATTTAAGGGACTTAATTAAGCACCTACCGGGTATGCACAAGAGCCCCAGATGGTGAGGATGGGCTTGGCTGCTGGTAGACACTAGGTACCACACTCAGGGCACTGTCTGTGACTATGGCAGCTTTCCCACAGGGCAGGAACAGACTCAGGACAGGCAGGTTTAGTCTCTAGTGTAGACGGGTGCAGGCGGGATGGCAGATACTGACAGGTATGTGACGGCGGGCACAAGAACTGGTAACAAGCATGGGTACAGGTAGCGGGTAAAGGACAAATGGGACCTAACAACTAGCTGACAAGCAAGATACTAAACTAACTGAACACGTTGCACAGGCACCTTCTCTAGTAGGAGGATGCCTTTAATACCTTGTTCCTCTCAGCTTATGGCTGAAAGGCACATCTGGGTAAAATGCCACCGGCTCTTTAAAAGAAGGGAAGGTGCATGCTACGCTCCCTAACCGCACTCCAAGAGGACCTGTGTGCAATGGGCCCAGGTCCTGGGATCAGGAGCACACGTAGACGGCTGCAGAGAGGCAGGGGAGGGTACAGGATGGCCGCTGCAGTATGCCAGGGACGCCGGCGTTACAAACTGTTGTTTGAACCTGCCAACTTTAGAGGATTCAGCCAACATTAGTCTAATGTGTGTGAGGACCTTAAAGGGAACATGTCACTTGATGTTCGTAATACTTACCTAACGGTCGGTGCAGAGCAGACTGGTCGAATGGGCGTCTCCGTTCTCCGGGTCCCGCGCCTCCTCTTTTTGCCACCTTTGTCCTCCTTCTGAAGCTAGTGTGGATCAAGCGTTCCACGTCATCTACACTAGTCGACAGTGAGGTCCTGCGCTGGCGCACTTTGATCTGCCCTGAGCAAGGCAGATCAAAGTGCGCCTGCGGAGAACCTCACTGTTGGCTAGTGTAGATGATGTAGAACGGGTCATCCACACTAGCATCAGAAGAAGGACAAAGATGGTCGAAAGAGGAGGCGTGGGACCCGGAGAATGGAGATGCCCATCCGACCAGTCTGCTCCGCACCGATTGTTAGGTAAGTATTATAAACATCCGGTGACAGATTTCCTTTAAGACTTTCAAGTTGGTAATTCAACTATTAATGTATTTGAGTGCAGTCCATTTCGAATCATTTCTAAAGGTGTGTTCCTATTCCAGTAAGCAATGGCATGTGCTACAATATTGTTGGTGCCCAAGAATGTTCATAATGCAGACAAGAAAATTAAGAGGATGCAACACTGAATAAGTACTGTGGCTTTCATCCTCAGTACCTACGGTGGTTAAAAAAGATCAAGGCATCTGCTCATTAGGTAAGCCACATCTAGCGCAGGATGAATACCAGAGTCCATTCTGGCAACTCTTAACAACAACAGTAACCTTTACTTTGGGTAACAATTCTGTTTTCTTTGCATAGCTCTGTATCTAAACACAAGTGAAGGTAGAGTAGCTTGTCTTCATCACCTGGTATCCAGCAAATGGGGCATGTGCCTCACCATCTATCCAACAGCGCCATTTGAAAAGTAACTTTATGTGCACACGGAAGTAAACAGCATGGTCACTCAGTGGTTAGCATTACAGTCTTGCAGTCTTGGGGTCCTGGGTTCAAATACCACCAAGGAAAACATCTACAAGGAGTTTGTATGTTTTGCCCCATGTTTGTGTGGATTTCCTCCCAAACTCCAAAGACACACCGATAGGGATTTTAGATTATGAGCCCCAATGGGAACAGAGATGATAATGTCTGTTAAGCGCTGTGAAGTATAAAAGTGCTAGATTATCAATGCAAAATACATAAAAATCAATTTGTTAGTTCTGATAATAAAATAAGAATAACAGAAACCTTCCCATAAACCTAACCTGGCATATTCTATCATTATCTTGAGAGTCATCTTTTAATGTTCAAAGAGTTAGTTACTAATAGCAACAGGCTTTAATGATGCAAACATTTCCTTGTTTCTAGAAGCCAATTAAACAGTTTCTATTACACTAACTATTCCAGTTTGTGGCGATGATGAATAGGAGGAATACTCTTCATTATGCAGCTTCTCATATTCACTTGTTAGGGATTAGATCACATAGAATGGTATAAATTTACATTAGCAGATACGTGCCTACAATCAGAAAACCTTTGAATATTGTAAATAGTACCTAGAGATATTGTAATATTTTCTCAGTTGTGTCAATGTAAGTTTTTGTATAGGCATGAAAAGTGCAACATTTGGAACAATCATTCTTTTACAATCTTGAAGATTAAAGGCCGCTTTACACGTAACGACGTATCTAACGATATGTCGTCGGGGTTACGGAATTCGTGACGCACATCCGGCATCGTTAGCGATGTCGTTGCGTGTGACACCTACGAACGACCGCTAACGATCAGAAATACTCACCTAATCGTTGATCGTTGACACGTCGTTCATTTTCAAAAGATCATTGCTCGTTCTGGACGCAGGTTGTTCGTCGTTCCTGAGGCAGCACACATCCCTACGTGTGACACCCCGGGAACGACGAACAACAGCCTTCCTGCGTCCTCCAGCAACGAGGTGGACGTGACGTTAATGCGGTTGCTCTCCGCTCCTCCGCTTTTATTGGTGGCCTGCTGTGTGACGTCGCTGTGACGCCGCACGAACCTCCCCCTTAAAAAAGAGGTTGTATGCCGGCCACAGCGACGTCGGTAGGAAGGTAAGTACGTGTGACGCTTCCTAGCGGTATTGTTCGCCACGGGCAGCGATTTGCCCGTGACGCACAAACGACGTCACAGCGACGTCACACAGTGGGCCACCAAGAGAAGCGGAGGGGCGGAGAGCAGCCACATTAACGTCACTCCCACCTCATTGCCAGAGGACGTAGGAAGGCTGTTGTTCATTGTTCCCTGGGTGTCACACGTAGCGATGTGCACTGCCTCAGGAACGCCAAACAACCTGCGTCCAGAACGAGCAACGATCTTTTGAAAATGAACGACGTGTCAATGATCAATGATTAGGTGAGTATTTCTGATCATTAGTACTCGTTCATAGGTGTCACATGCAACGACGTCGCTAACGAGGCCGGATGTGCGTCACGAATTCCTTGACCCCGACGACATCGTTTGATACGTCGTTGCATGTAAAGCGGCCTTAAGTATTTGTTGGGTAGTTCTCTGATTGTAGCCTAAGATTTTGATGAACTCAGTTACATATCTTTGAAGATATTTTCTCGACAGCCATTTCAAATTGTTTCCCCTTTCTTTCTGGCTCTTACTCATGTGCATAGTCATATTTCATCCCCGTGGGTTGTTGTTATTTGCATGCATAATATTAACATATTCCATTCAACCACATCGGGGAGGAGGATTGTGAATGGAGGGCGGTCTAGAACATTCTGCTCCATTCAGACTCCTCATCATGGCTGAGTAGGTGCATTGGAACAAGGGATTTGGAGTTCCTAGAAATTGGGGGGGTCACAGCAGTAGGCTTCCAACATTAATCACCTGTAGATAATATATTTAGTGGAAAAATCTCCTTTACATCATCTTGCAAATGCCCTAAATTAATAATGTCCATTTGGTTAAAGATATTCTCTTCACTTGGGATGTTAAAATAAGAGGGAACCTTACGTAAAACGCTCTTACTTCATATTGTAACCTGCGCTTAGTATCCACAGTTCTAAATTTCACTTAGTTTTTCCAACAGGCAGAGATATATAACAGAAAATATAAATATGTATAAGATCCTCAAAGCTCTTTTAAAGATTTAGGTCACTTTCAGGAAGAAAGATTTGGCTGTTTCCCTGAAGGCCGCAAAGTAACATTAATTATATTCAAGGACTTTCCATGATAACTTAAAGTTCTTTAAAGGTATTTTGACTCGCTTACAATTTATGGACAATCTTGTTAAGACAGCTCATATTTAGTAATGTACTTAAAGAAATGTAATATTTAAAGCCTTGGTTTCCATGCAGAAAGCGGCCCAGTACCCAGTGTACTTTCTGTAAATGTACTATTTTATGCACTTAAAGGAATTGTTTATCCAATTTATAAATGTTACTGAACGAATTCATGCTGTTAAAACAATAAAATAAGGCATACTCCACTCTGCTCCAAAGCAAGTCCTACAATGGTCTCTGTCAGTCCTGTAGAGGTCATGTTACTGATCACCAGTGACCTCTTCTGTGAACTCCCTCCTAACCCTGTAGAGTAGACAATCATTGGCCAAAGTGGTAAAGTCACAGGTAATCAGTGATGTCACCACACCCAACACATCAGAGATGATCAAATTGGCAGCACTGGAACAAAAATCAAAGTACAGGGGTGAGTATACATTGTTTTAACTGCATGGCTATCCTCTGGACCATTTATCATTTGGGCAGCAGCATGATATATGGATATAGACCATTATTTTAGCGATGTGTCACTTACTGGGCTGCTTGTTGAAGTTTTGAAAAAAATCACAGTATTATTTGTTGCAGATCTACCAGTTTTCTGAATGGTGTGTATAACCGCACCCACACCACTGATTAGCAGCTTTCTTTGTGCACTGTACATATGCAGAAAGCTGTTAGTCAGTGGTGAGTGTGTGCTAATACAGCGCTCATAAATATGATATAAATTTACTAGTCCTCTAATGAATAATCTATGGATAAAACCATGATTAAAAAAAAAAATACAGCAAGCAGCCCAGTAAGTGACACATCGCTGGAATCATAGGTCTCTCTCTTTACATTAAGCTGCTCTCTGATTAGGTGGCAAAAAACAGATTCTCTTTAATCTAACTTCTGATCTTTCTTACTTTTTGAGGTTAGAATTCATTTAAGAAACCATGCAGCCAAATAACGTAGAAATGAGTTGGTCTCATCTAAACAAATTGTAATTTTGTCATTAACTAAACTGGGAGCTTGACTGACATTGCAAATCATGTATAATGATGCTGCAACAGAAAGCAGGATTCACAAATGCCCTGCCCAACACTTTGACATCCAGAAACTGAAAAGCGCATCCATCATAAGAAGCCCATACCAATCTCAGCAGCAAAAGCACCCAAATCAATAAGAATCTGCATAGCCAGCTAAAAAGAACCCCCTACATTCCTGAATACAGTGGAACCTCGCTTAACGAGTAACCCAGTTAGCGAGTATTTCGCCTAACGAGCAAAGCTTGCTGTAAATTTGTAACTCACTTTACGAGCAAGCTTTGCCATACGAACAAAATAGTCACCGCACACGCTACCGGTTCCGTACATCCACTGCGCTCTAACCCGCTCTTGCAGTCTGCACAAACACACACAAACACGAACGCACACACATATTATGCTCACCTTACCTTCCGTTCCATCGCCGGCCTCATGGTTCTTGCAGTTCACCGCTACAGGATGTGTATCCGGTAACCATCGCAACGAGGAAAGAACTTACGCTGTCAGCCGCTACTCAAAGGCAGCGCGCTGGCCAATCAGAGGCAAGCATCTTCTGCCTTTGATATCAGCGCTCTGGCAGCAGAAGTTCCTCCCTCGTTGCGATGATTACCCGATACACATCCTGTACCGGCGAACTACAAGATCCAGGAGGCCGGCGATGGAATGGAAGGTAAGGTGAGCATAATATGTGTGTGTTTGTACGTGTTTGTGCAAGTGTGGAATGGCACAATAGGGGACAAGGATGGGATATTTAACAAGTTGTGGAACAAATTGTCTGCATTGCAATGATTTCCTATGGGAAATCTTGTTTTGCTGAATGAGTTACTTGGTTAACAAGCACAGTCCCGGAACGGATTGTTCTCGTTAACCAATGTTCTACTGTATAAAGTTTAAAAAAATAAAAGACAAAATTTATTAAAACATTAATGACTTTAAGAGTTAAAGCGGGTTACTAGGGATTTTTTTAGTAAGTGCTTAGGAAATGACTGGCAGGTAGTTGCTATCTGCCTGTTGTGCCTGGCACTCATGTTGGCTGACTCAGAGTGGTCACAGACTGCTCCTGCCGGTGATTTAGCCGCTTCCACTGATGTCACCGACAGGGCAGTGTCTTCTCCTTTGCTCTGCTCTGTTGACAGAGCGTACAATACAAATTTCTGGCACACGTAGGAATGTGAGAAAATAATTTTTTATTTGCTTTGTGATTTCTGGAAAAAGTCACACCGTCAGTTTGCCAACGTTTCGGCTCTTATATTCAGAGCCTTCATCGGGGGAAAATGATCCTGAGGTAGACTATGAGGAAGCTTGCAGAAATATATTAGCAGTAGAGACAATATGAGTGCTTTGTGGCTGGGCACAGGGGAAGCAATAGAGCCAGGGCTGAGAGCCAGGGCTGCAAGGAGGCAGAGTTTGAAAAGCAAGGTGATAATGTGCAGGCGCCTCTGGGGAACAGCTCGGGGTCTTGGAGGAATATCCGGTGTGATAGCTGTGTGGCAGCCACGTTGCAGTAGAGCCTTATCCAGTTATACTGTTGACAGAGCGTGACTGCCGTCGTCATGCTAATGGACAGTGGTTTGCAGGGATCTCCACTGCTAAATGTCTGCCAAAAAGCACTGCCAGCTGTTAATCAGCATGACGGCCAGTCATGCCCCATTAACAGAGTAGACCCAAAGAGGAAGAGCTGCTCTGTTGATGAGAGCAGCTGAATCGCCATCAGGAGCACCTGGTGACTGCTCTGATCCAGCGCCGGGTAGAACAGGCAGATAGTTAGCAATTACCTGTTGTTAATTTTTTGGCCTACAGTAAAAGAAAAAAAAAAGAAAATAGCCCTGGAGAACCCCTTTAACTATCTAAATGCTGAAGTAAACATTAGTTTACTTATAATGTTTGAGATGGACAACCATGATGAAATCCATGACATCTTACTTCCTCAGAGTCTGAATTGCTATATTAGATATGGTGCCTCCTACTAGACAAAATAGATCTATGATATTATTGGCAATCTCCATCCGCTATGAAAATATTATTGTAGTTAGTATTAATAGTCATCTTTACTAGTGTATACAAGTTTATGATTTATTTTATATACCAGATGGAAAATAATAATGAAATAAATTAGGGTCTTTAAAGAGTTTTTAATGTCTATGGGTCTCCTGCTATATTTTCTTCATTTTGCCATGACTTTATCTTGTCTAGGTGAATGTTATTTGTGTTTATTCCATGTGGTCACTTACAGGGGTTGACGACTTGAAAACTCATTTCAAATACCACGAGAAGCTTAGAGAGACAAAATGGTCTTTGATTGTTTACGCTGGTCTTGATGAGGGGACATTTTGGCGTCAGACGCTCCTGAGTCATGTAGTGGCGCATACCTCTCAATGAATCAGGAGGGTCTGACTAGTGGCATGTGCTTTTGCCACCTCAAATCTTACTCTAGTCAGAGACTGGAATAAAATTTCTAGCATAAGGTACATTACAGCTTGTCATTAATCAAATGAGCAGTGACATCACCCCCCGTTCTGCCCCATCCCACCTCAGCTCTGCCCATTATGGCAGAGCTCGGTGATCTGGTATGAAAACGGCAATGGTCACAACACTGCGTTACGCAAAAATATTATGACTTTTTATTGCGATTTACACCAGAATTCTCCATCTATCATTAACTCCTTGAGAGCCTGAAGCAGCTGTCTTTCTCGAATGCTTATAGAGGTTGTGTTTGACACAACCCCACCAGGTGAGCCAACCCTATAACCTTTGATATTCTTACCCACTCGAATAAGACACTATTCACAAAATAATTTTAATATATTGCTCTTAGTACTCCTCATAGGCAATATCTAATGCTTAGGTCTCGCTTTATGGTACTGCCGAGCTATAGGACATTTGCTGCCTGGTTACCCCAAGATTAGAGGGGTCGTTCAAAGCAGAAAATAGCAATATTAAGCGATGGTATAATGTAATTAATTAAATATTTGTTTATATGTTATATACTATCCACATGTATTTTGACACTGGATTTATTTGGATATTTATTATTATACTATATGGCCATTTTTTTTTATATTAACTTTACAAAAATATATATGCCATGAAAACATTTTCTTTTTTCTGTACAACGTGTTGTGAATCATGGCTGTGCCTCACCCAGTCTCTTCTCCCACATTTCTTACTGTCTCATAAGAAAGCTTCAGTTTGATTCACTGGACTTTTAGCTCGGATATAAATACACTCTGACCACAGTGATGGCAAATAAGCACCATTTTGCCCTTCTCTGTCAGCAGGAGGTTGAGTTATGAGCTGCATATAACTTGCTGATGAAAGAGTCTCACAGGGTAAATTAGCTGCTGGTTTAGGTTAGAACCAATGAATCCTCTGAATATCACCTCTCGTTCTCCGTCTTATAAAAAGATGAGCTGCTATCAATGCAATGCAGCCGGTCAGATTAAAACAAGGAACCTATTACTGCTTATTGATTCTCCTACAGCTCGAATGTGAACTACTATGTCAGGTCGTCTGTTTCTGCGGCTTATGTGCTAATAATGGTTTACAAGATACAAGAGTGCCTATGATGCTACCGAGATATAAAGACTACGAACTCAACAATAAGGAGGGGGGGCAGTGCAGTTATCCGCCTTGGACCAGGGCTTTAAACTTGATTAAGATTCCCGTTAAAGTAAAATATCTCCTAATGATCTTCATCTACGGCTTTCTCCTTCCTCTCTCCATTTCTCCTCATCATTCTACCTCTTGTACTTGTGTAGAGAAATCTTTTTTTCCAACCATAAAATATAAGAAAACAAATAAATTAGCCATCTTAGTATTTCTTTAAAGGGGTAGTCCACTACTTTTACATTGATGGCCTGTCCTTAGGATAGGTCATCAATGTCTGATTGGCTGGGGTCCAACACCCCGCACCACCACCGATCAGCTGTTCTCAGTCCTGGTGGCAGCAGCAGGTGGCCGGAAATGCTCAGTTCTGGAACGGCTCAGTTCTGGAACTGCTCTGCCTTCTGATAGTGTCACCAGCCGGGTTCTGCACATTCACCTCCCATTCAGATCAATAGAAGGCGGATGTGCAGTACCTGGCTGCAGCCGCTATCAGAAGGCAGAGCAGCTCCAGAACTGAGCATTTCTGGCTGTCTGCTGCTGCCACCAGGACTGAGAACAGCTAATCAACGGGGGTGTGAGGTGTTGGACTCTGGCCAATCAGACATTAATGACCTATCCTAAGGATTAGCCATCAATGTAAAAGTACGGGACAACCTCTTTAACCCCTTCACGACCATGGACGGATATATCCGTCATGGAGCGTGTCCCGTTAAGCCCCGCCCCCTGCCGCGGGCAGGCGGCGGTGGTCGGCACACATATCAGCTGTTTTCAACAGCTGACATGTGTGCCTGCATGTTGCGAGGGGAATCTCTTCCACTCGCAACATTTAACCCCTTAAATCTCGCTGCCAAAGTCTGGCAGCAAGATCTATATGCGCGCGGCCATGTTTTTTACTTACCGCCGCCCTCACCGGAAGTCACGTGCGTGATCACGTGATTTTCGGTGGTTGCCATCGTAGCTCAGGGTCATATGATGACGCCTGCAGCTATGAAGTTTCACTTTCGTTTTCCCTCGGCCGCGAGCAGAGAGAAACAGAAAGTGACTGAATCTGCTGTTTACAGCTGTATAGCTGTGATCAGGAGATAGATAAGAGCGATCGGATTGCTGATCGCTATAGCCCCTTAATGGGACTAGTAAAATAAAAAAAGTTAAAAAAAAGTTTTAAAAAATAAAAAAAAACAAAAAACCTAAAAGTTCAAATCTCCCCCCTTTCCCCCCATTGAAAGTTAAAGGGTTAAAAAATAAATAAATATACATATATTTGGTATCGCCGCGTTCAGAAATGCCCGATTTATCAAAATATAAAATCAATTAATCTGATTGGTAAACGCTGTAGTAACAAAAAAATTGCAAACGCCAAAATTACGTTTTTTTGTTTCACGCAGGTGATCAAAACGTAGCATGTGTGCAAAAATGGTACCATTAGAAACGACAGATCGAGTCGCAACAAATAAGCCGTCACTGAGCCATAGATCCCAAAAAATTAGAACGCTACGTGTTTCGGAAAATGGCGCAAAACGTGCGCCACTTTTATTGGACAAGCTTGTGAATTTTTTTTAACCCCTTACATACAAGTAAACCTATACATGTTTGGTGTCTACAAACTCGCATCGACCTCAGGCATCATACCCACAAATCAGTTTTACCATATAGTGAACACCGTGAATAAAACATCCCAAAAACTATTGTGTCATCACACTTTTTTTGCAGTTTTTCCACAATTGGAATTTTGTTGCTGTTTTCCAGTACACCATATGGTAAAGCTTATGGTTTCATTTAAAAGTACAACTTGTCCCACAAAAAACAAGCCCTCATATGGCAAGATTGACGGAAAAATAAAAAAGTTACGGCTCTCGGAAGAAGGGCAGCAAAAAACAAAAACGCAAAAACGGAAAGTGCCCCGGGGCTGAAGGGGTTAAGTAGTTATAAGTTGACCACAATTTTATTTGCCATGACAAAAAGGGTCAAACCCCAGAACTTTTGACCCAAGCACTTTTCCACTATAATCATATTGATAACCTATTCTTAGGAAAGGTGATTAATATCACATCAGTGGGGGGTCAGACACCCTGCACGCCATAAATTTGCTATTACATGCTCCTGCATCAGCAGGAAGTAAAATGTGCATACCAGAACACACCACAGCACCATCACAGTATAGTGGCCGCGCCAGGTACTGCAGATCAGCTCTTTATTTGAACAGGAAAGTTATATTGTGGGTTTTATATCGTAGACAGAGCCAAAACGTTCTCTCTTACAAAAAGAGAGTGCTGACCTTCCTGTTGTGCTGTCACAACTTTTTATTGATGGGGTGTGTGCAATTTTCTGCCCAAAATGATGCTCACCCTCTCTTACTTACTGGTGACTGTAATGACCCATATTCGTCTAGGCTAAGTTTAGCTGAGATCAGCCACTATATCCATTTATTCAAGTTATCGCTGGGGGGGGACAGAGCTCATATCTCACCAATAATATTTTCTTCTGGCATGTACCTAGGCCATATGAGAAGTACTTTACAACTGGAGGCATGGCTTAACGTCTTCCATTACATTGATTTAAACCTGAGAACATCCGAATTATAAAAGGAGCTGATGTCCCCAGATCATAAGAAGTGGATTAAATAATCATCAGATAAATTATTCTGTTAGATATTGTATATACTTAAAAGCCCAACATTTATCCGTCTGGAACAGAAATGTGTTAATCTGTGCTTCCTGTTCTATAATTAAGCATTCACATTACATTAGATTCATATTTTTAGTGTGATGTCCTCTACAGTTGCTGTCCATCCTAATATTGCTGATTAAAAAGATCCTCCTTTCTCCCTTCTGGAGCCCTTTTTATATGAAAGGATATGCCAGTCCCAATTACTTCCCTTTATTACTCAGTGTAATCACTTTGGAAACTAATTAGTCAACAGTCAAAGACTTGTTTATTGGAAAGACGCTTTTGTGACGGATTAAACATCTGCTTGTGGATCCTCCTTCAACATGGGAACACTTTTTAGAAACCGTAGTGTAATACTAAAGGAGATTTAGTTATTTTTATTACTTTGTTCATCCAGCCAAAATTGTCACTTAAATTTTAGGCTCCCAACACTGCCCCCAACACACTAATTATAGTACAGGTCTACTCACATGCATCATAAGAAATGTTGAGCTACCTCCGACGCCAATCATTGGGTGCCACAGCAGCTGCTGCCACTTATAGATGTATGGACCTAAAAATGCACTGTGTAGCCCAACCTCTAGGACATAAATGCAGTAGAGACTGAGGGACCAAGCGGATGGTACATTGTGCACACACGGCAGCCGAGACCGAGGTATGGATCTGTATTATGCTAGGTTATCAGGTACAGAAAAAGGGAGATTGTATTGTGTGGTTGGCCCTGATGGTATCTGCTGTTACAGATACATAAGCATAGTGGTTCAACTTTAAGAGACACACAAGTATAGCTGTACCAACAGAGGCACAATTTTATTGCATTGTTACCAATTGCTAACATTACTAAACTTCCACAATGAACATTCACATTACTGCACACCACTGCTTATAGCTGTAATGCATATGAAAAGGGTAAGGTGGGGGAGGATGTGAATGTGCGAGAAATAATAAACTGTAACTTTTATTGTATAAATTATTACATGTTTTTACTAAAATTAGATAAAAAGCCTGACTAGTAGTAGCGTAGGGAGACGTAGCATAGGAAATCCTAAACCGGGATCTCCATATCAAATCAAACCCAGTTTAATAGGAAATTCTTATAGGATGCCTATTAAAATCGGGACAGATGTCTTGAATTATATATGTCAGCAGACTCTGGTGAAGTGGACAAGAGAGACTATGTCTGCTTTACTTGTTAGAATATGAATATATATATATATATATATATATATTCACAGTACATATATATATCCTGTCTCCCCCAAAATAAAACCTACCCTGAAAATAAGCCCTGATGGGACTTTGGAGGCTTTTTTGTATATGCTTAAAATATAAGGCTAAGTTCATACTTGCGTTGTTTTGCATCAGTCACAATCAGTTGTGTGACTGATGCAATGGATGCATTGCAGATAATGGCACAACTAATGTGACTGATGCTGCAAAAAAACGATCCGTTGTTTTTTTTTACTGTTTTACAGGCGGTTGGCTTTTGTGAAGATCAGCTAATCGCCCGGCGGCTGACTGTTGTGAACGATCAGCTGATCGCCCAGCGGCCGGCTTTTGTAAATGACTATCATTCACAAAAGGCGGCCGGCGGGCGATCAGCTGATCGTTCACAGCCGGGCGATCAGCTGATTGTTCACAGCCGGCCGCCGGGCGATCAACTGATTGTTCACAAAAGCCGGCCGCCGGGTGATCAGCTGATCATTCCGGCCACTGGAACTGGAGCTGAATTTACAGTCGATCATGTTTTTTTACTGTGCACATGCTCACAGTAAAAAAACGATTGGCCGCACACAAAAAACGTTACATTCAGTGTTGCTCCTGCCTGATGGTCAGTCAGTAAACGCCGGATCCATCACGCGGCGGATGCAACGTAAGGCTGTCAGTCACAATCCGTTGCTAATAGAAGCCTATGGGGAAAAAACGGATTCCTGCAAAATATTTTGCAGGATACCGTAATTCTTCAAGGCGACGGATGCAAAACAATGGAAGTGTGAACTTAGCCTAAGCCCAACTCAAAAAATAAGCCCTAGTTGTAGTTCAAAAAGGAAGTATCTAAGCAGCTAAAAAACGTTAAAGAAAATAGCAAGATTCTTCATCAAAGAAAGCAGACATCCTCAAAGGAAGCCCACACAACCTATGAAAGCAGACATGCCCTATACCTGCCAAAATAATCACACTCACCAGACCCCAAACAATTACAGTTGGCAAGTGGATGGGCTCTCACACAGAGATCTGCGTTGCTGTCAGGTCCTTCATCATTCCAGATGCATTGCACTGCAGCTCTCACAAACAGATCGGGCCAGGGAGTGATAGTGCTTCCAGTCATCAGGGGGAGCCTAGCACTGTAGAATGCAGGGGGACCTGAGAGCAACTCTGGTAAGTGGGATTCTTTTAGAAGGTGTCTGCTTTATTTTGGAGGTAAACTTAGGAGTATATAAAGAAGGTGCCCAAAATAATACCCCTAATACATACAATGCCACACATTGTGATGCTAGACTCCGCACCATACGATTATGTCATATCATACCCCACCCTAGCAAAGGACCTGTTACAACAGTAGCAACATCATGATATTGTACACTACAGTTCAAAAGTTTGGGGTCACTTAGATATTTCCTTATTTTTGAAAAGAAAGCACATTTTTTTTCAATGAAGCTGACATTAAATTAAACAGAAATACACTCTATACATAGTTAATGTGGTAAATGACTATTCTAGCTGCAAACGTTTGGTTTTTAATTCAATATTTACATAGGTGTATAGAGGCCCATTTCCAACAACCACCACTCCAATGTTCTAATGGTACATTGCGTTTGCTAACTGTGTTAGAAGGCTAATAGATGTTTAGAAATCCATTGAAAACCACTGTGCAAGTATGTTAGCACAGCCGAAAACAGTTTTGCTGATTAGAGAAGCTAAAAAACTGACCTTCCTTTGACCTAGTTGAGAATCTGGAGCATTATATTTGTTGGTTCCATTAAACTCTTAAAATGGCCAGAAAAAGAGAACTTTCATGTGTTACTCGACAGTCTATTCTTGTTCTTAGAAATGAGGATATTCCATGCGAGAAATTGCCAAGAAACTGAAGATTTCCTACAACGGTGTGTACTACGCCCTTCAGAGGAAAGCACAAACAGGCTGTAACCAGAGTAGAAAGAGAAGTGGGAGGCCCCCGTTGCACAACTGAGCAACAAGACAAAATACATTAGAGTCTCTAGTTTGAGAAATCGACACCTCACAGGTCCTCAACTGGCAGCTTCATTAAATCGTACCCACAAAATGCTATTGTCAACGTCTACAGTGAAGAGGCGACTCCGGAATGCTAACCTTCAGGGCAGAGTGGCAAAGAAAAAGCCATATCTGAGACTGGCTAATAAAAGGAAAAGAGTAATATGGGCAAAAGAACACAGACATTGGACATAGGAAGATTGGAAAAAAAGTGTTATGGACAGACGAATTAAAGTTTGAGGTGTTTGGATCACACAGAAGAACATTTGTGAGACGCAGAACTACTGAAAAAATGCTGGAAGAGTGCCTGACACCATCTGTCAAGCATGGTTGAGGTAATGTGATGGTCTGGGGTTGCTTTGGTGCTGGTAAAGTGGGAGATTTGTACAATGTAAAAGGGATTTTGAAGGAAGGCTATCACTCCATTTTGCAACGCCATGCCATAACCTGTGGACAGTGCTTGATTGTAGCCAATTTCATCTTACAACAGGACAATGACCCAAAGCACACCTCCAAATTATGCATGAACTATTTAGGGAAGAAGCAAGCAGCTGGTATTCTATCTGTAATGGAGTGGCCAGCCCAGTCACCAGATCTCAACCCTATTGAGCTGTTGTGGGAGAAGCTTGACCGTATGGTACGCAAAAAGTGCCCATCAAGCCAATCCAACTTGTGGGAGGGTCTTCTGGAAGCATGGGGTGAAATATCTCCAGATTACCTCAGCAAATTAACAGCTAGAATGCCAAAGGTCTGCAAAGCTGGAATTGCTGCAAAGGGAGTATTCTGTGACGAAAGCAAAGTTTGAAGGAGAAAATTATTATTTGAAGTAAAAATCATTATTGCTAACCGCGTCAATGTCTGGACTATATTTTCTATTCATTATACAACTCATTTGATAAATAAGTATGATTTTTCATGGAAAAGACAAAATAGTCTGGGTGACCCCAAACTTTTGAACGGTATTGTACATAAAACATTGAATTAAGTATAAGTTGGTAAAGCATGTCAACTAATATTGTAGATATTCACCAATAATGGTGAGACAATATATGGCTTCCATACCCTACAATAGGGATAATTCGTACAGTTCTGTCAAAGAACTAGATAATATAGTGATATACTGATAAAGAGATGATAAAGAAGGTGATGTCACTGTAAAGATATAGTAAAGTGATGTCACAGTACAGAGTTTATTAAAAAAGTGATGTTACAATAAAGATACAACAAGCAGTGATTTCATCATACAGAATAATAAGCTCCGGTATCCCAAAACAGTGCTGGATATTGATGTCTCAGCACATCAGTAATGATCTAAGTGAGGGGACAAGAAACACTGAACCCTTAGAAAATTCATATCAGAACTAGGCCCAGATGGGTCTGCACCTCCCCTGAGATTTTCCTAAATTAACATACAGAATCCCATCTCTCATTTGCCATCTCATATTCATTAACATTTGATTATTGATCAGTGTTCTTCGAAATGTGACTTTGCTTTCTGCTTTTTTCACTACATGCTAAGACATTCACATCTGCTGCAGAGCCACTGGTTCCATTAGATTGAAGAAGATGAATTCTTTTTGTTATTAGGCTGGCCATATACGTAATGATTTTCAGCCTATACCATGCCACAAGGATGGCGTTGCTTGGTGTTCTCTAAGATTACTTCATAGCTGGTTTATAGTGATTAGATCATTATTGGACAAGATGTCAATATGGTTGCGATGAGCACAGTAACAAGCCTCACTAGGGATAGTACTGCATTGACATCTTATTCTGGGTAGTCTAGTATCCAAGTCTCATGGGTGTAGCTTTATTAAACTGCTTGGTTTCTCTGTGTTGGTAATGTAATGGAGTCAATAATGGAAATGTCACTGTAAAGAAACACATTTCAGGAGGTTTCATGATTCGTGTGTCTCCATTTGTTTTTGTTCACCCTAATGTTGCTATATTGTGGTATACAAATTATGTGAATTTTATTGGTTTTATAGGGTTGCTGAATTTCTAAATAGTCACATAAAAGGATCAAAAAAGTAGCTTCTTTATTGTGTTGATGCACAATGTGTCATAAATTATCGAATCCAGTAAACCGTTTCATCAATAACTGTGATAATAAGTCTTTTTTTTCACAACGCGTTTCAATGCCATACACATTTATTTTTTTTCCACTTGATAAAGGTGCTGGTACGACATTGAAATGTGTTGTGAGTAAAAAACCTTATTATAATTATAGTTGAAGAAATGGTCGTTACTGGAATCGGATTGCTACAGCATTGTAACACACTTAAGGTGTTTTTATCCAACTGGATCCAATATTTCCTGGAGGATTCATTCACCAGACATGGGGCAGCACAGCTGTTTTTCTTCATGCCTACATAGGAGTTGTGCCATCACAACACCACCAGAGGAGCATAACCAGCACTTACCCACTCTCTCTCCATAGGGTGTCATCCTATTATGCGCCCTCTTCCCCACAACTAGATGAATGATCGGATAAAATATATGCAGGGTCTTAGGGAGATGCTAGCCTTTATTGTGTTTGAAGAACATATCAATTTGGTCTAACATGTTCCATACTTCTCAAGGCAATAGCGAGTCTTCCCAAGGACATATGTACGGCTAATGCCAAACTGAATATTTCCATAAACTCAAAGATGCTTCAAACTCCTTATAATTTTTTTTTAAGAATATTTTGCCAAAAAAGATTTAATGTAAAATATCAAATAAGGTGTCTGACTCCTTACCTATTGCACTGTAACCCGGTGTTGACTACTATTGGTATGACTCCATTATAGTTGCTAAGTTATCTCATACATTAATGGATTATTCCTATCACAGCCATTCTGGTTGTCAGATGGGTATATCCATCAATATGCGCTGGTCACAGAAGGTTGGGTCCAACTATTGTCTGTTTCTGGAATTCTGATTTCCTGTGACTAATCCACAGAAACTTATATTTACTTCTCTGCCATGAATGCTAAGATGGAATAACCATTTAAAGGGAATTTGGCATCCAAAATTAACCCCCCCAAACTATTTATATCCATATGTAGATTTTTAAGAGAAGACCATCCATACCTTTACATGACCAATCCATTCCTCTGTTACTGAGAAATCAGCGTTTGAATTGATATGCAAATGAGGCTGAAGAACTATTTTTAGATCTGAGGCCACTGTCACTCTATCTTTCCTGTCCAGCGCAAGCTGGTCCTGCATGACTGACAGCCTCTATGCTGTGTGACTTCAGGCACAGGGAGGAGGCAGAATAGAGCTGGAGTGACAGAGGTTTCAGATCTACAAATAGCTCTTCAGCCTAATTTGCATATATATTCAAACGCTGATTTCTTAGTGACAGAAGAATGGACTGGTCATGTAAAGCTATTGCTGGACTTGTCTTTGAAAGAACTACATGTGCATAAAAATAGTTTTGAGAGGAGGGAGGGAATCCTGCTGAGAGATTCTCATTAAAGAAGTACTCCAAATTATATGCACCCATAAAATGTATGACGCTAGATGGCCCCTGGTTCAAATGCCTAAAATAAAGATCCAAGATATGCACAATGCTTTTAAAACTTTGCCTAATTTGAAGGTGGAGAGTAGAATATTAGTTGTCAAATACTCAGAATATAGGCTTTTATCTATCCTTAGAAGTACAGCCAATTATATTTTGAATGAATAGACATGAAATTGTTCTGAATTTCTTTTATTTAAGTTTTCATTTGCTTTTATGTTTGGATTTGTTATTATCATTTTTTTCATTTCATATTTTTTTTAATCCTTTCGTCATTGTTTACTATTGCTGAAAATGTCAAACTTAAAATGTCCTTTTCAAGCTTTGGATTGATGTTTTTAGATAATAGCATTATTCACTATTTATTTCTGAAGCTATTATATTCTAAGCATTCAGCCAGCAATGATCCGAGTCATTAACATTTTGACATTTTTATTGTGTGGTTGATGGTGAAAAGCATTTCTTGATTGTTTAATTTATCATTACATTTGGTTTTTATGCGTACAGAACACAGTACTAGAAATGCCAGGATGAAAGGTGAAGTATTTTATGCCGGCGCTGTTTCTTTTTAGGGTACAGAATAAAAATTTGTTTGGAAGATTGTAATTATATGTTTAATGCTCCCGTGATCCTGTCTAGATGAAGAAGGTAGCAATTACTAAATGACAAAGCCATAAAAACCGGAATACTTGATACTCAGTAGTCAATGAAAACACTTACTATAACCTGGGGGGTGGGTCTCATAGCGGTAAAATTGACCACATTAGATAATAATGATTTTATGGTCATGAATGTCAATCATCATACTATTTCTAGGGTGTATTTATGCAGCCATATTTCATTTTTGAGTTTTCATTTTTCCCTCCTCTTCCAGGGAGCCATCACTTTTTATTTTTCTGTTAATACACCCATGTGTAAGGTCTTCATTTTCTGTAGAACAAGTTATACTTTTTAATTCGCTTTATCATACAATGTACTGTAAAATTGTGGGGGGGGGGGGGAATCCGGGGTGAAATGGTAAAAAAACACCATTCTGTTTTTTGCAAATTGTTGGCATTAGTTTTTACAGTGTTCGGTAAAAAAATGACATTAGCACATGGTTCTCCAGGTCGGTATGATTACAGTAATGCAAAGTTTGTATTAGGTTTTTAAAAAACTTTTAGTGACCTAAACATGTTTTTACTTTGTAAAACAAAATAGTGTTTTTTTGCTATTTTCCAATGATACATTTTTAATTATCTCCCTGAACAACTGATTGAGAGCTTGTTTTTTTTATATATGTGGTAGTGATGGACGAAACCCCTGATGTTCCGGATCGGGAGCCTCACCTGAAATGTTTGTAAAGATCGAGATCGGGGCCAGAGATAACACAAACTTGCATCCGAACCCCGAGCTTGGACTTTACAGTTATGGGTTGGGGTGGGGGGGGCTGTAAAACAAAGAATATAGTTAAACATTTGTCATTATACTTAAAGGTCCCGCGACGCGTCCTGCAGACGCTATCTCCCGGACGCTTCTGCTTCCCGGTCGAATCATTATCTTCCGGTGGTATTCACTGCACTGCTCGTCACTTTGCAGTCTTCGGCTTTTTTTGCCCATGTTCGCGGTGATGTCAGGGTTCACTTTGTTTTTTTAGTCAGCATTGCATTGCAGTATATAGTGAAAATCATGGCCTCTTATGAAGCCCAGCCTGTGACAGATCCCTACTGCCATGTTAACCCATCGATACCCACGTTGCGGAGGAGACGCTACAGTGATCGAAATGCCACTGTCAGTTATTGTCCATCTTGGAGAACTAACCACAGATCTTCTGTTGAAGGATTCCATAAGTTATTCTGTCTCTTCATGTAATACCACAAAGACTTGACAATGTTGAGATCAGGACTCTGTAGGAGCAATTTCATCACTCCCAGGACTCCTTGTTCTTCCTTACACTGAAGATAGCTCACAGTAGCATTGGCTGTTTTCTTCAGGTTCTGGTGCAGAATACATTTGAAGCCAATCGACTCATCCCTGATGGTATTGCAAAATGGATAAATATCTGCCTTTATTTCTCAACATTGAGGACATTAGACATCATTAATCCTGACCAAATCGCCAACTCAATTTGCGGAATAGCAGCCACTTGGATGGAACTTTTACCTCACATCACTATTGCCTGCACACACTCATTATACTATTTTCTAGCCCTTCAGTGTACAAACTACTTTTTGTTAAAGCCAGATATTTCACATTTTGACCTTGTGAAATATCAAGTTGCTTGACCTTGTTCCCATGGCAAAGTTATGGATTTTTGGGCACAGTTCTTTCATGAAGACCTATTTTGCCAGACTTCTCCAAAAAGCAGATGGGTATAACCTATCTTCACTGTTTGGGATCATTGTCTTGCTGAAATGTCCTCCTTTGTTTCATATTCATCATCCTGGTAGATGGCAGCAGATTATTATCAAGAATGTCTTAGTACATTTGTGAATTCATCCTTCCTTCGATAATATTAAGTTTACCAGTGCTATATGCTGAAAAGCACCCTACAACATGATGCTCCCACCTCTAAACTTCACTGTTGGTATACTGTTTTTGGGGTAATTTGCCTTTTGGCCTTTAAACGTGTTTTATGGCATCCAAAGAGTTAAATTTTGTTCCTATCTGACCAGACTATATTCTCCCAGTATTTCACAGGATTGTCTAAATGTTTCTGAACAAATTGTAACACGCTTAAACACGCTTTTTGTCCAGCCTTGGAGTTTTGCGTGATTATCGTGCATATAGGCCATGGAGGTTGAGTGCATTACTTTATTATTATAGTATTATTTTCTTTGACATAATTGTACCTGCTGATTCCAGGTCCTTCTGTAGCTCTCCACAAGTCGTCCTTGGCTCTTGCACAAGTCTTATGATAATTATTTTCACTCCTCTGTCTACAACCTTCCGGGAAGCACCTGGCCATGGCCAGTTTGTGGTGAAATTATGTTCTTTCCACTTCCAGATTATGGCCGCAACAGTGCTCACTGAAATCTTCAGTAGTTGAGAAATCCTTCTGTAACCAATGGTAACAGTATGTTTTGTAACAATAAGGTTGTGAAGGTCTTGAGACAGCTCACTAGTGTTACCCATCATGAGATGTTTCTTGTGTGGCATCTTGGTAATGAGACACATTTTTATAGGCCATCAGTTGAACCAGCTGATTTTATTTTTTACTAAGTGGCAGGATTGCTTTTTAATTACTGATAGATTTCAGCTGGTGTCATGACTTTCCACGGCTTTTTGCACCTCTCTTTCATCATGTGTTCAATACTTTTTTCCTGTGTCATTTCTCAATTTCCCACATCACTTAATTTATGGACATTTATGGTTTGAATTCTTTGCCTGTGTGGAATGGACGGGTTGTTACTGACATCTGGTAAGAAATTCATGTCAATAGCACCTTCAGAAATATATTTACTTAGAAAATCGGTGACGTGTTCAATACTTATTTCACCTGCTGCATATATATATATACTCATCACCAATTTGTTTCTTCTGTATCTCATATTCAATTATAGGGATAATGAATGAGGATCAACCCAGTAGATTCTCAAATCTGGTCAGATTCTTGTGCTTGGCTAACCTTTTGCAGGTTTGCCATATTAGAATTTAAATATTCAGGAAATTACATGCTGTAGCTGATTATTATAGAGCCAAAGTGATTGTCTAGTACACAAAGCTTTCGTTACTCTACATTGAGTAAACCTTTTTTTAATGGGAAACAATATTTTGTGGAGAGTTCTCAAATACTGTAGGTTCCCCTGAATCAAAAAATGGGGTCTGATTTTTTTTTTATAAACAGTGCTTATTTAGCCTACTTGCTGCATCTTGTATTCCACCTTAGACCCCTTTCACACATCATTTTTTTGCCATCAGTCACAATCCGTCGAATTTTGAAAAAAATGGATCCAGCGACTGATGCCACTGGATCCATTTTTTTCTCATTGACTTGTATTAGCAACGGATGACCTCACATTTCATCCGTCGATCGTTGGATCAGTCGAAAAATGTTTGTCTGTCGGACAGAGATGACGTCCACATTAACGTTTTTTGTGTACGTAAAAAAAACAGACAGTGACGGATCCGTCGTCGTCCGTTGTTTGGTATAATGAAAGCCTATCAGCGCAGGATCCGTCGTCATCTGTCAAATGACGGAATCCGGTGACGGATTCTGTTTTTTTTTTTAACTGAGCATGCTCCAAGTTTATTTAACCCCCAGCTAGTTGGATCCGTTGAAAACCGGATCCGTCGCATCACTTATGCCACAATCTGTGACGGATTGTGACTGATGGCAAAAACCTGATGTGTGAAAGGGACCTTAGTCCCAATTAATTGAATACAAGTTATCTAGAGTACCTGACAGGAGGCATAAATAACAGTAGCATTTTCATGGAAAAATCAGAGCTTACTTACCAATTCTTAAAACTTTTTTTTATATAAACTGTAGATCTAAAATTATTTATTCAACCTCAAGGATATAACAAGATATTTGTATACAAATTTAATGGTTCTGTCTATATTTTGTTCCAAGAGCTCATGAATGAAAAAAATATTAAGTGACAAAATGAGATGTTTTAACTATAGGCAGAGCTTTCTAGGTGACAGCT
The DNA here is from genome assembly GCF_048569485.1 of Anomaloglossus baeobatrachus. NCBI lineage: Eukaryota > Metazoa > Chordata > Amphibia > Anura > Aromobatidae > Anomaloglossus > Anomaloglossus baeobatrachus. The sequence goes on along the minus strand of NC_134354.1, from coordinate 483,357,909 downwards.
ACTCCATTTAAATGTTATCAGTATCAGTCAGGAAGCCTTATTCTTTTATGATAAATTAAACATGTCCTAAGAATAATCTATCATTGAGACTTTATGAAAAATGCTAAAAAAAATCTGCTCCTCGGCTTATTGATAGAAATTCCATAGTCCATGCCCAAAAAGCTTTTAGTTATAAAATTTTATTTGAAAAAGTTTAATTAATTTTGTTGCTTTTTCTCTATTGTAATTGTAGAGATACAGAATGCTAATTTTTACATTTAGGGTCCCTTTCAAAGAATACAATTTTGAGCCTGTCAGGTAATGTTCTCCCCATAGGAAAAAAAGTTTGCAGTCATTTGACATTTCCTGTAACCTCATTTTTATGACAACTGCCACTTCGGTCAAAAGTCATTAAGTATTCATAACTTAAAACTAAAATTATAATTGTATTCTGTTACCATCTGAAATATAAAAACTGTGGGCATGAATTTGCACATAATTTTATACATATTTTTTGGTCTGAAATAAAGAGCACTTTCTGTACATAATATCTGCTAATTTAGGTTTGTTTAGAAACTTCACAGGAGTTTCTCCGATAATAGAAAAAAAATGTTTTTAAGGAATGGAGAATGCCATAAAGAAATAAAAGACCCTTTACGCGATAAGTCCCCTGCATTCTGTGGTGTTCCCTACTAGTCTTTCTTTATTATGCTATTCTACTAACTGTTGCAGCCAATCACTGTGAAGTGTGTAGTTGGTGTCAATCTATATATACTCTTTTGATGTCAATTATTTTTACCAGCTGTGTAGTGAGTAAATTCATAGCAGTTCATACAATTTTAGTAAATATAATTGCTCAGCCTGCACAGCTCTCAAAGTAGCTTGCATCGGACAACAAAGAACCTCCCATCTAGGCCAAAATATAACTCCTCCTCATCCATGGTGAAGATAATCAATTGTGGTTATGTCCATTGGACTCTAAGTAAAAATCTTTAGAACAATCGCTCAGTAGTTTGAAAAATTGTTGATGAAAGGGAGTCTGTCACGTGATTTTTGAGTAGAATACAATACAATGATACATTGAAATAAGGCTTGAGCAGCCCTTTCAGGAAATGTAACTTTTATTGCTCTACCTTTTCTGGTTTTCTTGGTATAAGCTTCGATAAATTCAGTGTTGTGCGCCAGTTAGTCCAGTGTAAGTAAAGCCAAACTAAATATTAACTGTTCCCCATGCCCATAGTCAAGCCCACCCATAACATTTCTCAACACCAGCGTCCGTGATAGTAAAAATTTTCACTATCATTTACTATCATTACCCAGAGGTGGGCTGAATTATGGTCATAGGAAACACTGAATATTCAGTTTGGATTAACAACTGCTTGAGTAGCCAACACGTGACACTAAATTTACCAGAGTTTACAGCAAGAAAACCAGAGAAGGTAGAGCAATAAACGTTACATATCCTGAAAGGGCTTCCCAAGCCCTATTTATGGATACCATTTGTATTGTACTAGAAAATCACATGACAGATTCCCATTAAGAAGGTTCCTTATAGATCCTTTAAAATTTAAGTTACATTCACCCATTGCACGTTTTATTTTGGCATGAATTCTGCACGGATACTTGTCAGTACCATGGAAAGAACTCTACTAGAATAGATGGTATTGGATTTCTACCTCAAATCCTGTAGTAAATGTGTATATCTGACAAGTAAACTTACCCCTGATAGATAACCTTTGATCTCAGTCTATACACAGGAGAAAAATGGATTAAATATTGTTCAGTTTAAAAGTTAGTGAACATTTAGTTCCATGTTATACGCAACACATTTATAAAGGATTTCATTCACTTGTGTGAGAGCTACTGTCATCACTGTGACTATTCTTTTTTTAATGTCTAAGTGTACTGCCCATGATTTTTCACGTCACACTTTTAAAATACCTGTCATCATCGTGAAGTCTTACAACTCCTCAGAGTCTTAAGGGTTACTCAATTCAAACACTTAACCTCTCTATGTGAACCATAGTAGATTGAGAGGCAATGTCTGGCCTTCCCATGCACCCTGATGGAGTCTGCAGTAGCACAAAGCAGGATTTATTGCATGTTATCCACAAAACATTTTTTTTTTGCTTTTGTTCTTGCAAGTATCCATTTCTTCCTGTGGAGAGGAAATTAAGTTTTCATTGTAAAATAGTTTTACTAGTTATATGTGTTTTCTGTAATCTGTATACACTACAAAGTCTAATTTGGTAGGATTTAGTGATGAGTTCAAATTCATCCAGGAAATTTAATTCAGATTCGATTCAGCTTGAAAGGACACTCTTAACCTGCAGGCATGTGGTGCCTCCCTATGACTGAAAGCCTAATGCTGCAGGGAGGAAAAAGGTTTATTACCTCCTGGCAATGGGACTCTCAATAGGGGCAAGTTCAGAAGTCTATCAACCTGCAGTTAACGCCACATCTGTAGATTAGTAGTGTTTTTAACATGACAGTTTCCCTTTAAGCTCTGAGGTCTATCCATAAATATAGCATAATAAAATAATGTTAAAAAAAAAGAAGAAAGGAAAATTATATTTACCTGCCCCGCAGTGCAGTCCCACTCCCATCCAATCATCTTTTTCACCAATGGGCACTGGATTTCGCCAAAAATTCAGATTCTTGCAAATTCAAATTTTGGGGTCTAAATCGAGGCAAATTGATCTTCTCATCTCTAGTATAAAAATCTGTTTAGGTAATTTCATGAATGAATGCAGACTTTTCACAATATTATCCTACATCATTTAATAGTAGTATAAATAATAGGATATTTTAATTGCCAATTATACCAGAGGGATTTATGGATACTTTTAGGGTTGGCTTTACTCTGTTCTACAGGTTCCCTTGTACTGTACATGAATGGTAATTGCCGTCTCTGATCCTCCTGCTACCAGTTACTATAACTTCCAGGCAAATTCTCAAGATAACTGCAGAAATATAGTTTACTTATAATTCTCTATTTTAATACTTTGTATACCGTGGTTTCTGTGAATTGGCGCTGTATGATTTAGTAACGCTCCCGGATTGCATTGCTTGCCCAGGATACAAACCAATAAACAATCGTTGCAGACTTTCTTAGATGTCGTTGTTGAGCAGTTCTGTAATATATTGGGAAGTATGGCTACAAAGCTAAATTCAAGACTAGTAGTCCAACGTTAACCTGAGGTTTTATAGTATTATCAGTTGCTTTGTTTGAAATTATGATCCTAAGCTGGAAGTGTTGATAAGTTGCACACATTTTCTATTAAAACTGGTGGCAGAGTGACTGTGCGTGTCTTGGTTACATTGCAAGTTTTTGTTTTAGTACCACTTGGCTAATAAGTCTATCTGCTTACTTATTTTTTATTTCACCAATGTTTCCACTGCTGTTCATAACAACTTATAAGTAATCTTTACCGGGAATAAAGTAAAAGAACGAATCAGCAAATCTTGAGGTATAGTGTTTTACAGCAAAAAGAGCTTAAAAGATTGATATATATTTTATAGGAAAAGATTCAGTATAACTTTGTCAGTCTTTGCTGATGATACCAAACTATGTAGGACTTTAAAAACTGACCTTGATAGTACAATATTACAAAAAGATCTGGATAAGATGTCGGAATTGGCAGACACTTGTCAAATGAGATTTAATGTTTATAAATGTAAAGTAATGCACCTAGGACGGATTAGTCCTATAGCTGCGTATACATTAAATGTAAGTAAACACGGGACTACAGAACAGGAGAAGGACTTCGATATTCTGATTACAATTAAGCTGAGCAGCAGCACTCAATGTCAAGCAGCAGCTGCTAAAGCAAGCAAGATTTTAGAGTGTATAAAAAGATTAGATCCCGTGATCCCAACGTATTGTTACTCCTCTATAAATCACTTGTAAGGCCACATCTAGAATATGGGATCCAGTTTTGGGCTCCACATTTTAAAAAGGACATTCAGAAGTTAGAGTCAGTTCAAAGGCGGGCAACTAGACTACTAGAAGGAATGGAAGGCCTCCCATATCACGAGAGGTTGAAAAAGTTAGCTATGTTTAGTTTAGAAAAAAGACGTCTCAGAGGAGATCTCATTTATATGTATAAATACATGTGTGGTCAATATAAAGGACTGGCACATGACTTATTCTTCCCAAAGACAATACAAAGGACCAGGGGATATACACTGCGAGTGGAAGAAAAGCGATTCCGGCAGCTAATAGCAAAGGGTTCTTTACAGTTAGAGCAGTCAGACTGTGGAATGCCCTACCACAAGAGGTAGAAATGGCAGATACTATAACAGCTTTTAAAAAAGGGCTGGATGATTTCCTCAGTACACATAACATTGTTGGTTATAAGTGACTTAGGGACAAAATGTAGAATTGATGGAGGAAGATTGAACTAGATGGACCTAGGTCTTTTTTCAACCTAAGTAACTATGTAACTTGTATGATTTTACAACTGTGCTCATTTAGAGCTTAGAAGTCCAGTGGGCAGTCGTATTCAGTGATTGACAGCTACTGCTGTATGTACAGTCACTGAGGAACTGAATAGGTCCTCCTACTGGACTCTTAAGGGTACTTTATAAGCTGTGATGTCGGTACCGATATCGCTAGCGAGCGTATCCGCCCCCGTCGGTTGCGCGACACAGGCAAATCGCTTCCCATGGCGCACAACATCGCTTACACCCGTCACACAGACTTACCTTCCCTGCGACGTCGCTCTGGCCAGCGATCCGCCTCCTTTCTGAAGGGGCGGTTTATGCGGCATCACAGCGACGTCACATGGCAGCCGTCCAATAGCAGAGGAGGGGCGGAGATGAGCGGCCGGAACATGCCGCACACCTCCTTCCTTCCTCATTGCCGGTGGAGGCAGGTAAGGAGATGATCGTCGCTCCTGCGGTGTCACACATAGCGATGTGTGATGCTGCAGGAACGAGGAACAACATCGCTACTTACCAGACAACGATTTTTGGTAAATGAACGACCTCTCATATACCAACGATTGTTGTCTCTTTTGCGATCGTTTAAGGTCGCTCCAGCCTGTCACATGCTGCGATGTCGCTAACGGCGCCGGATGTGCGTCACTAACACCGTGACCCCAATGATATATCGTTAGCGATGTCGCAGCGTGTAAATGGCCCTTTATGTTCAGAATAGGTATAGTTTTAAACTAATAAATTACTTATATTGTATCTTTATATCAATCTGCTCGCCTCACCCTGCTCTATACGATGCTGCGTGCAGATTGCTCAGCATTTTCAATGTGACAGGTCCCCCTAGAGAAAGAGAAATGTCCATGTTCAGAGCAGACATTCATAGTGCCAGTGCAAATAGTTTTCAGTATGACAAAGGTGGTTTTGAGATCTGCTGTGTGAAATCTGCGCTCCCTTCCTCAGTAAATCATCCTGACACTGGTAAGAAACAGTAAATCTATCCACGAGAGCTATTGCCAGAGGCAGTCACACTTCTGCTCCAAGTGCTTTCAGATTACATAGAATGTGGTATTAATGACCCAGCCACATAGTGAGAGTTTAATCAGCGGCTCCCACAGCACAGATATGTGAGCTCAGAGTAGCGTGTCTTTGTCGGGTCTGCTTATGACAGCACGTGATACCCAGTTCTTGCATACACTGAACAAAATCTAAATACAACACTTTTGGTTTTGCTCCCATTTTTCATGAGCTGCACTCTAAGATCTAAGACTTTTATTATGTCCACAAAAGGCCTTTTTCTCTCAAATAATGTTCACAAAATGTGTCTAAACCTGTGTTAGTGAGCACTTTTCCTTTGCCAAGATAATCCATCCACCTCACAGGTGTGACATGTCAAGATGCTGATTAGACAGCAGGATTATTGCACAGGTGTGCCTTAGGCTGGCAACAATGAAAGGCCAATATAAAATGCACAGTTTTACATATTTATGGGGGCCCAGAGGTGGGCCGGGATTCAGAAAACAAGTCAGTATCTCTTGTAACAGCCATTTGCTTCATGCAGTGCAACACTTTTCCTTTGCATAGAGTTGATCAGGTTACTGATTGTGGCGTGTAGATTGATGGTCTGTTCCTCTTCAATGGCTGTGCAAAGTTGCTGGATATTGGCAGGAACTGAAACACGCTGTTGTATATGCCGATCCAGAGCATCTCAAACATGCTCAATGGGTGGCATGTCCGGTGAGTATGCTGGCCATGCAAGAACTGGCATGTTTTCAACTTACAAGAATTGTGTACAGATCCTTGTACATCAGATGATGGTTGTGGGTGCATGGAACAACAATGGGCCTAAGGATTTCACCACTGTACCTCTGTGCACTCAAAATAACATCAATAAATTGCACCTGTGTTAGTTGTCCATAACATACTCCTGCTCATACCATAACCCCATCTCCACCATGGGCAACTTGATTCACATCGTTGGCATCAGTAAACCACTCACCCATATGACACCATACACGCAGTCTGCCATCTGCCCTGTACACTGAAAAAATGAGATTCATCCATGAAGACAACACCTCTCCAATGTACCAGATGCCAATGAATGTGAACAGTTGCCCAATCAAGTTGGTTACGATGATGAACAGCAGTCAGGTGGAGACCCCGATGAGGATGACGAGCATGCAGATGAGCTTACCTGTGACAGTTTCTCACAGTTTGTACAGAAATTCTTTGATTACGAAAACTGATTGTTGCAGCAGCTGTCCGGGTGGCTCGCCTCAGACAATCTTGGAGGTGAAGATGCTGGATTTTGCAATCTTGGACTGGTGTGGCTACAAGTGGTCTGCGGTTGTGAGGCCGGTTGAATGTACTGCCGAATTCTCTGAAACGCCTTTGTAGATGGCTTATAGTAGAAAAATGAACATTATTTTTACAGCTAACAATTCTGGTAGACATTCCTGCAGTCAGCATGCCAATTGCACATTCCCTCAAAACATGCAACATCTGTGGCGCTGTGCTGTGTGATAAAACTTTACATTTTAGAGTGGCCTTTTATCGTGGCCAGCCTAAGGCACACCTGTGCAATAATCCTGCCATCTAATCAGCATCTTGATTTGCCACACCTGGGAGGTGGATGTATTGTTTCGCAATGGGGAAGTGCTCATTAACACAGATTTAGACAGATTTGTGAACAATATATAATATGTGAGAGAAAAAGGCCTGTTTTGTAAATAGAAAAAGTTTTATCTTAAAGTTCAGCTCATGAAAAATGGGGGCGAAATCAGAAGTGTTGCAGTAATATTTTTAAGTGTCATACAGACATAGCTTTCACTGGCTATTTAAATGACTCAATTAATAGAAAATATTTCACATGCGTAATGTATACTTGGGTGCTGGTTTGGCTGGCCCAACCAATCATATGAGTGTATTTTCCTGGAGCTCCATAACTGTAAGTCTCTGAAAATGAAACTAATGGTTTTATCCAATGTATTGTACCCACGTTTAAAGGGAAGCCGTCACATTGCACATAGTCTGGTCTGGAAGCAGCATACTATAAAGCAACAAACAATGAGGAGATTTGTTTAAGTTTGTGGTAAAATATTCCATAATACTTTTCATTTCTTTTATAAAACCCCTCCTCATTTTGGGCTAAGTGATAAAGGGGTGGGCTAATGAAGATTGTATGTATGCTTACACAGGTAATGATGTCACTCAGGGATTAGGACTGCCTACTTATGTATGGTATTACTATTTTTTACATTTATTTATTTTTGTTGATATGGCACTTTGATATTCTAAAGTGTTTCATCAGTCATTGTCATCAGTCATTGTCACCTTTGGGGCTCACAATCTAATCCCTATCTTTATGTATTTTGGTGTTAGAGAAGAACTAGAGTTTTTGGATATTTTATGTATAATAGTCATAATGGAGTCCATAGTTTTTCCCATGTCCAATGTGGTATATTGATGATCCTTCTTTGTATATGATTTGCTTTGTGTCGTCTCAGTGGGCATGTGTATGTATATTTGATTTCTTCCATTTACTGTGCTCCTTTCCCAGTCACTTTACATGGCCACAGACACCTCTTGCAGTGCTCACAAAGTCTTCCTGACGGCCATCATGAGGTTCAGTGGAGGCAGAGCTTGGTTTCAAGGTTCTATGTCTAGCTCCACCTGTGGCCTCTAGTGCAGTCAAAGCCACCGACAGTCTATATTAACATTGGGCACCCTGATCATAGCGGCCGATAGGCAAGTGGAGCTGGGGGAACTTGAAAAGAAGACACTAAAAGGTGTTTAAGAAGAAACAGCTTAGAGTCTGTGGTAATAGGGATGGGGTTTAGCAGTGTTGGATGCAACCTAACAATTGGGTTGAAACGTTACACTTTCAAGATTGAGATTTTTAGTTATTAGTTGGCTATTGGATGTGGTTAAGTATATGTTTACCCTGTTCTTGTGTGTACCATGCTTTTTCGTCATATGTGCTATTTTGTGTGACATGCACTGTGCTTATCTGACGTGTGTGCTGTGCTTGTGTGACATGTGCCCTGTTCTTATGTGGCTGGTGCAGTAAGCTTGTGTGACATGTACGCTGTTTCTTGTGTGACGTGTGCTGTTCTTGTGTGACATGTGCATTGTGCTTACGTGGTGTCTTGCTAAATTCTACTAAAAAGGGGGCTGAAAGCCCGTACTTACGAAGCGCTCACTGATATCCTAATAATACTAATATTCTTTATAGCAAGATACTATTTATTTTAATAGCACATGAATAGTTAATGGTACATAGGCATTTAGAATCTTATACAATAACAGAAATATGCATCAACATTACCGTTTGTTGTAGCAATCCTTTCACATCAGAGGAAACTCGATTTAATGATAAAGGAAACAACATCATAGCATCTTGCATCACAGGAACAGTGCGTACACTTCAATGTCCTGGAAGGTTTCCCTCAACATTAAGCGAGTCCGGTGTAATTTTATAGGAAAACTTTGTAGGTTGTGTTTAAATGGTCACCAGCATGTGACAGCTGAGTCATGTTCATGTAACTTGACCACAAACTGCTGTGGGCACCAGCAGCTTCCTGCACATTTACTTGTACATCCTGCCAGTTGACAACTGACCGACCACAGTTGACCATAGTGTTAGTGAAATATTGCAATGAGCCGTAAATTTCATATGCAAGCTTCCTTAAACCTGTCTTTAAGCCAACCACAAGTTTCCGGTAAGTGGAACTGTAAATGTGACTTCCTCATTATCTTAAAATCTGTTTGACATGTATTCTTTGGTCATCATATTGGCCATCCAGAGGACATCTCTTTGATACTGAATTATTGATAGGTCAATTAATATCTGGGATCACTCCTATCTTTTGATTATGATTCCTATCTAATCACACATTCTTTCAGTCATATCACATTGGTATCACACGTGGCTAGTGCAATAAGCTTGAGTGACATGTGCACTGTACTTATCGGACATGTGCGCTGTGCTTCTGTCACATGTGTGCTGTGCATGTGTCACGTATGCTCTATGCTTGTGTGACAAATGCACTGTCCTTATGTGACATGTGTGGTGTTCTTGTGTGCCATGTGCGCTGAGCTTGTGTGCACTGTCCTTGTGTTACATGTGCTGTTCTTGTGTGCACATACGCTGAATTTGTGTGGTTTGTGCACTGTACTTGTATCACGTGTGCTCTGTGCTTGTACGACATGTGGACTGTCCTAATGTGACATGTGCTGTTCTTGTGTGACATGTGCGTCTTTTTCACTGATCTATTTATGTGATACATGTTTCAATAAAGGATATATTGCATATTGTTCTGTCTTCATACACGTTCACACAGAGTGCAATCTGACATACAGCATAAGGCTAAGGATACACGGGCATTACTGCGAGTGCATCGCATGACAGTCAGCGCCCGCTCTGTTGCGAGTGTAAGCCGAGTGTCATGCCACTGTGCTGCAATCCGATCAGATCACAGCTGCGGAGGAGAGGGAGGGACTAGCCTTCTCATCTTGTCCATCATCAGCTAATGCGCATATCGCACTGCACTCTGGTGTCATCTGAGTGCAGTGCCATGTTGCACACGCACCCATAGACTTGTATGGGTGTGAGTGAAAACCGGATTCCACCTCCAGCATGCTGCGATTGTTTTCTCGGTCCGATTAGGCCTGAGAAAGAATTGCTCATAGGACCGACCCCATAGAGTAACATGGGTCCGGGTGGAATGTGATTTTTTTATTACATTCCACTCGCTCTGTTTTACTTGCCGTGTGTCCTTATCCTTAACCTTCTTCTATCTTCCAAATAAGCAGATTGTTTTCTGTAGTCTAAAGGCCCCTTTACATACTGCAACATCGCAAACGACATCGCTGTAACGTCACCGGTTTTGTGACATAATAGTGACCTTCCCAGCGACATTGCAGTGTGTGAAACACATCAGCGACCTGGCCCCTGCTGTGAAGTTGCTGATCACTACACATCTCTCAGGACCATTCTTTGGTCCTTTGTTTCCCGCTGTGCAGCATGATCGCTAGAAAGTCTCAGTGTGTAAAGGGGACTTTACAGCTACTTCGTTAGCGACTTCCCTTTCAAAAAGCTGCTTTACAACGTCCCAAATGACTAGCTAGGTTGTTCTGCAGGTCCGTATCGCTGTTGCGTCGTTTTCCAGGTTTGCCTGTTTGACAGCGCACCAGCGACTCACCAGAGACTTTGTAGCGATCCCGGCCAGGTTGGGATCGCTGGTGGGATCGCTAGAAAGTCTCAGTGTGTAAAGGGGCCTTAACTTGTTTATTGGTCAACAGGTAACAATGGGGTAAATTATGGGAATACAAGCAGCACAGATAAGTACTGTGCACATAATATACACAACTATGGCATTTACATAATAGAGGAAGTGCACTACAAAATGGAGACTGCACATGTGAATACATTACTTCCTAATAGACACAATCTCCCTATGCAATGGCTGCTGTGCAACTTAATAACAATTCTGAGAATTATGATGTCACAGACCGAGGTAGTTTTCTTACCAGATAAGCTTTAATAAGTATAATGGAGTTTTAGGTAAGAGCAAAGAAGTGGACACAAATACACATGTTCCATGTAATGAATACGGTCCTAAAATGGTGGCCATTACCCATAATGCCCAGGTATCTCCCATAATGCACTAGGACATCTTACAGAGAAAATAATACTGCAGATAACCGTCACTAGATGGTACTCAAACAACATTTAACATCACTATAAAAGCTATTAGCAATTATGAACTTTACAGCTACTTTAAAAACCTGAATGGGCAGAACACATATAGTGCAGACCAAAAGTTTGGACACACCTTCTCATCACTAGAATAACTATTAAGAGGAGACTTCGTGCAGCAGGCCTTCATGGTAAAATAGCTGCTAGGAAACCACTGCTAAGGACAGGCAACAAGCAGAAGAGACTTGTTTGGGCTAAAGAACACAAGGAATGGACATTAGACAAGTGGAAATCTGTGCTTTGGTCTGATGAGTCCAAATTTGAAATCTTTGGATCCAACCACTGTGTCTTTGTAGAAAAGGTGAACGGATGGACTCTACATGCCTGGTTCCCACCGTAAAGCATGGAGGAGGAGGTGTGATAGTGTGGGGGTGCTTTGCTGGTGACACTGTTGGGGATTTATTCAAAATTGAAGGCATACTAAACCAGAATGGCTACCACAGCATCTTGCAGCAGCATGCTATTCCATCCGGTTTGCATTTAGTTGGACCATCATTTATTTTTCATCAGGACAATGACCCCAAACACACATCCAGGCTGTGTAAAGGCTATTTGACTAAGAAGGAGAGTGATGGGGTGCTATGCTAGATGACCTGGCCTCCACAGTCACTAGACCTGAACCCAATCGAGATGGTTTGGGGTGAGCTGGACTGCAGAGTGAAGGCAAAAGGGCGAACAAGTGCTAAACATCTCTGGGAACTCCAAGACTGTTGGAAGAACATTTCCAGTGAAAACCTGTTGAAGCTCATCAAGAGAATGCCAAGAGTGTGCAAAGTAGTAATCAAGCAAAAGGTGGCTACTTTGAAGAACCTAGAATATAAGACATATTTTCAGTTGTTTCACACTTTAAGTATTTCATTCCACATTTTTTAATTCATAGTTTTGATGCCTTCAATGTGAATATACAATTTTTAGAGTCATGAAAATAAAGACAACTCTTTGAATGAGAAGGTGTGTCCAAACTTTTGGTCTGTACTGTATATTGTTTTAATGACATCTCCTTTTTAATAAGATTGTGGTGAATTCAGAGAAATCCTTGTTTATTACGGCAAATCCACATACTGTACTATTCCCGTTTTGCATGGCTGCAGCACTGGTTATAGCTTTGATAACATTATGGTATATTTTTATTGTATCCCATATTATCATGAATCCATACCATACATTATTATGCACTTTCACTGTGTACACGGAATAGACATGACAGTTTCAAGTGAGAAGATGGATGTTATTTAGATGGATGTGTTTGTTGTAGGATACATGATGCTTTTTTATAAGCCTAATCATTAAATGTGGATAACTCGCAGGAGAGAGAAAACATCACAGAGATTACCAGTAAGCAGACATCTCATCTTCACCGGCTGCGGAGGGTACAGAGTGCATTTTGAGGACACCAGTCCCCAGCATGAGCAATGCCACAATATGTATTAGGTTTATTAAAAAGATAATTATAAACAAATGGAAAGTAATGAATGTAATATATATGTGGCTCTGCTTTATTTCCTGATACAAGGATATGCGTTTATTGTTGTATCACATATCTTAAAATCCTAAGGGATCAGTTTTATAGTTTCCTGCAAAAACTGGACAGTAGTTTACTGAGAACTTCGTAGACCAAGAATAAAATGAATTTTTTGCATTAAAAATTTGAAATTGAAGTTGCTTTTCCTATCATATATGATAAACATCCTTAAATCCAGGCTCTCTAACATTAGGTATTCTGGTTTATTATAAAGAAATTATTAAAACAAGAAGATGAAAGGGTCAAAAACCATTAAAAAGTGATATCAAATCCGGAATGATCAGGAATGTGATTTTTTTATCAACGTTTCAGAGACATTTCTCTTTCATAAAGGACAAAAATCAGGATGTGATGAAGGAGAAATGTCTCTGAAACGTGTTGACAATTACAAATCATGATACTTATCAATACAGAATTGATATTACATCCATGGTTGCGCATCTTTTGACCCCTTTGTCCTCCTGTCCTGATCATCTCTCATTAGGGTGTTGCAGCAGCCGTGTGACATGCTCTTGTAATAGTTGTGACTCTCACAAGTGCAACAGGAGAGCCTTTTTACTCCATTTGGTGTTGTCCTTATATTCCGGATAAGACCCTATCTGCACTTCTTCTGTCTCTCCAGTTTTTCCCTAGCTTATTATAAGGAAAGGCATACATTAAGGAACTCTATGGGAGGTCAAAATCATTAATTTTTTAGAAATGCTTCAAGGTGGCAAGATGCACAGGGTTGAGACAGATTCATGTATGCAACTGCACCCACAAGTTCAAGTGTCAAAGAGAATCCTCTAGATTCCATGTTTATAATGTATGGCAATCTATGGTATATTGGCTATACATGCTGGTAGCAGAGGTCAACCCAAATAAGTGCTAAGATAAGTGCAGTCCACATAGGGCACATACGCTGCAGAATTTTTGTACTAATTATGGAATTAAAAATATGCAGCATTTTATAGTAATGGGTACGAGACTTTCTGAGTATCATCCTCACAATGCATAAAAAAAATCTACATCGAATTCTGAAATATTGACCAATCGTACAAATTTTAGATCTAGAGAGAAATCAGCGACGTATCTGCCTGTAACACGAGGATTTTTGCGTTAAGTTTTTTTACTGATTTGGCAACTGGTTCAATGTTCTCCACTCATTTTATGTCTTTTGTGGCCATAAGGACATCAGTAAATCCATTGGACTTGTAGATTTAAAATAAGAGTTTAGGAGATTGATTAGGGATACATTTGAGGTGAGATAAAGGTTTGCTGGATAGCAATGTATTTCCAGCTCACTAATTTCTTATCAAAGGATGGCTCAGAGAACGTTCCAGCACCACATAAGGACGAGACAGAATAATAAGAATGTGCCCAGAAGGACGGGCCCGTGTCAGCACATTCACACTTTAAAGTGCCTCTTAATCACTAAGAAGAAAGTGCATGTCAAGATATTGCGATTAATGAGCTGTCTGTGTGTTGTACTCTGGAAAAGATAACCAGCAAACATCACATTCATTCAGAATCCCAGCACAGAACATTCTCAAGTGGAAACGGGTCTTTAACCTCATTACTGAAACATGTTGTTTGATATGATTCTACAGAAACTCTCTGTGAATTGGACTGCAAATGGCCAATATACTGTTCTTGCACTTTTCTTCCTTTATCCGCCATTGGGCACGTGCATGCCTTGCGGTTATTTCTATACAAGTGTCCAGATGGAAGAAGCCATGGCATTGTCACACGTTGTGATGCAAACATTATACCTATTTGGGGAGTATCAAGAGCTTTGCTCTTTAATAATTGAAGAAGAAATAGCTTTTTCATAAGTTGTCCAAAAATTATTCCTTTAGTTAGGGATACAAAACAGGTATTAGAAACAGAAGAAAGTTCCAGCTGACTGTGATATATCCTAAGTTGTCTGGAGCATGGAAGATCAGTTCTGCCATGGCTCAAAGAAAGGATAAAGAATGAGAGAAAATCCAGCTCCATGAACATGCAGACTTCTTTATTTGGCTAAGTATAACATATTGAACATAAGATTAAGGCTATGTGCGCACTAGTGCGTTTTACCCGCGGATTTTCCCGCGGATTTGCTGCGGAAATTTCTTGAGAAATGTCTGCAATCTTTGTGCAGACATTTCCCAGCAAATCCTATGGTAAAAAAAAAAGCTGTGCGCACTGGTGCGGATTTTTCTCAAGAAATTTCCTTGAGAAGAATTTCTCGAGAAACTTTCTTGAGAAAATGAACATGTCCATTATTTCCGCAGGTACCCTGCGGATTTCGGCAGTACAGCCTGCAAAAATCCGCAGGGAACCACCCACGGGAAAATCGCGGCTATTCCGCGGCTAATCCGCGGCTAATCCGCATGCGGATTTGGTGCGGATTTTTTCCGGAGGTCCGGAAATCTTTCACTCTCGGAAGTTTCTCAAGAAATTTTCTTGAGAAACTTCTCATTTCTAGTGCGCACATAGCCTTAAACTTGTTGTTGGTGTATGTTAGCATCTACAGTACAGACCAAAAGTTTGGACACACCTTCTCATCTCTAGAGCAACTATTAAAAGGAGACTTTGTGCAGCAGGCCTTCATGGTAAAATAGCTGCTAAGAAACCACTGCTAAAAACAGGCAACAAGCAGAAGAGACTTGTTTGGGCTAAAGAACACAAGGAATAGACATTAGACTAGTTGAAATCTGTGCTTTGGTCTGATGAGTCCAAATTTGAGATGTTTGGATCCAACCACCGTGTCTTTGTAGAATAGGTGAACGGATGGACTCTACATGGCTGGTTCCCACCGTGAAGCATGGAGGAGGAGGTGTGACGGTGTGGGGGTGCTGTGCTGGTGACATTGTTGGGGATTTATTCAAAATTGAAAGCATACTAAACCAGCATGCCTACCACAGCATCTTGCAGCGGCATGCTATTCCATCCGGTTTATGTTTAGTTGGACCATCATTTATTTCTCAACAGGACAATGACCCCAAACACACCTCCTGGCTGTATAAGGGCTATTTGACTAAGAAGGAGAGTGATGGGGTGCTACGCCAGATGACCTGGCCTCCACAGTCACCAGACCTGAACCCAATCTAGATGGTTTGGGGTGAGCTGGACTGCAGAGTGAAGACAAAAGGGCCAACAAGTGCTAAGCATTTCTGGGAACTAAAACCATTTCAGGTGACTACCTCTTGAAGCTCATCAAGAGAATGCCAAGAGTGTGCAAAGCAGTAATTAAATCAAAAGGTGGCTACTTTGAAGAACCTAGAATATAAGACATATTTTTGGTTGTTTCACACTTTTTAAGTATTTCATTCCACATGTTTTCATTCATAGTTTTGATGTCTTCAATGTGAATCTACTATTTTTAGAGTCATGAAAATAAAGAAAACTCTTTGAATGAGAAGGTGTGTCCAAACTTTTGGTCTGTACTGTACGTGTTTCAGATGATGCAGCACCCTTAATTCACAGTTTTAATCTTATGTCCCATTTGTTATATTTATCGAAATAAAGAAGTCTGCATGTCTGTGGAGCTGGATTTTCTCTTTTTTTCATACAAAACAGGTGTACTGTCTTGAATATGAAGAATTGGTATATATAAATGTATATATATATATATATATATATATATATATATATATATGTAGAGTAGAGGAAAGGGTTAACCCGCACTGCTGTGTGGATTAAAGAAATCACTCCAGAGAAGTTACCTCTGTGATTTTATTATTCAATGTGTTTAAAAGTTGGCTATACAACTCCTTTTTCAGGATAGAAAATCACTGATGTACATCAGTGATTTTGATTCCTGAAGAAGGAGTTGTATAGACTCTGAAATGCATTGAATGATAAAATCACGAAAATTACTTCTCCGGAGTGATTTCTTCTATCCACACAGCTGTGCGGGTTAACCCTTTCCTCTACTCTATATATAACGATTCATCCTCTGGGTCTGTGGCAGGCAACATAATGATCAAATCTGCTTACATAGTAGTTGTGACCGTCACAACTTCCCTAGGGGAGTGTTTCCGTGCATTTTATTCTGGTTCCACCAGGATAAGACACCAGCTGCACCTTTGTCACTTCCAGAAATAATTTTATTTGAATTAGAAGTACTGGCTTCTCAGCTAGGAGTGTAAAAGGTATCTCCTTTTTGGAATCTGTAGCAAGTTTGTTAATTACAAAATGATTAAGCTATTACAAAGGCTTTTTATTTGGCTGTCTAAAAAGGATCTCCCTGGACTGTTTTCAAAGTAGTGAAACAAAGGCTTGTTAATATTTTTTTAAAAACTCTTTTTTTTGCAATTTTTATTGATTTGACTAGTCCTCCTAGAGGATTTTATGCTTGTACTGTCTGATCACTTCTGCTGATCAGAGCGATACTTCAGTAGTGCAGTCCCGCCGGAACGCTGCCAGAGTTTGACAGTGCGATCTAAGGGTTCAGCAGGCGTGGGTGGATCGCCAAT
Source organism: Anomaloglossus baeobatrachus (assembly GCF_048569485.1). Classification (NCBI taxonomy): domain Eukaryota; kingdom Metazoa; phylum Chordata; class Amphibia; order Anura; family Aromobatidae; genus Anomaloglossus; species Anomaloglossus baeobatrachus. The sequence continues at coordinate 483,340,769 of NC_134354.1, read as the reverse complement.
ATGTTGAAGTCCGTGTAGGCGTTCCTGATGCCATCAACCCACTTACTGAGTCTTCAGTGGTGTGCGAAATGGCGCTCGCTATTTTTTTACTTTTGCAGAACCTTAGAAATCGAATTGGAGCGTGTTCCAATTTGTGTTGAATTGCGAATTTCAGGAAATTCAACTTAAACTTGATCCTCTACAAATTGGTCTGCTTATCTCTCATATATAGCATGTATGCCAATAAGTCTGGTATGTGTAAAACAAGATATAGTCCAATATTAGCTATGTAACTACTGTATGTAGCAGAATCGTTATCGAGCTGTCATACGCTCAGTCACTGAAACTAGGACAAGCCATCTGAGAATCTGTTATATTTCTGTGCCATACAGTCTAATTGATGCCCTTGTCAAATAATATTTGAACTGGTTTGTTTAATTGGTGAGGGCATCTTGACCCGGTATTATTTTTATAGAGGTGGTGTGGGGGGGCTGAGTTTGTCGTGTAACATGGATCTATGTACCCCTAATGGTTTTACTTACAGTAACTCGGTGTTCTCACAGTACTCAATCTTGGATGTCTAGTCACCTGTTTCTATTCTGCTACATCTGTGGCTTGGGAATACAGAAATGCTTTGGTTACTACTTTTGATGAAAATAAATGGAACAATATTTGGGCACTTTCATGTTTCTTTTGTGTGTAATGAATCTGAGTCAGCATCTAAATACATTACTGCTCCATTAATCGTTTAGGGAACTTGTGCATTTTTCTGTGTCCTCATTATGTTTGAAGAGTGTAACATTGTGTGCAGAAAATAGGTGTATATATAATATAAGGGGCTGTGGTTGTGCCTACTCCTCCATGAGATTATGTCATAGTTTCCCACCTCACAGTTCTGTATAGTATTTATGATTGCCAGTTTGGTTTTCTATACGCAGCAATTCTTCTACAGAATTTGGTGCTGTCCATGGTACTAAACCTCCAAAATTAGCTCCTGTAAGGTAATTTATGGTGAAAAAATCTTAGATTGGATTCTCCCTACCCTGAAGTCCATTGCATGTGGCTCCCCGGCAGAGGCGGATAAAGAGGAGTCAAGGCCCCTGGCAGTTTGGAAGGTGTGGGCCCCTCCCCAAGCACTGATGTATCATGTGACATGTCTTATGATTCCCCTTGATAGATCATGTGATAGGTCTAGTGATTAACGCACAGGTAGGTCCTCTGCTGGACATCTGCGGATGCAAAATGAGAGAGACAAAGCTGCACAAATTTATATCCCTTATGTACAGCGGTATTCCTAATATAGCACTATACATAATAGAGCAGGTGTGGGCAATTTTACTGAGGGGACATGAGAGACCATTCCAATAGGCTGAAATGAATTCTGCTCAATACTAATATTAACATATTAATTACAATTATAATTTTATATTAATATTAATTGTGTCACTTAATATTGAGCAGAATTAAGTATGCTGGCATCCCCCTATATAGAGCATAAACACCTACATAGCTCCTATTTACAGTATGAGCTTTCAGAGAGCCCCAATATACAGTATGAGCCCTCACATGGCCATCAGTATATAGTATGAGCACCACATAGCCTCCCTATATACATTGTTAGCTCCCTCAAAGCCTCCCAATATACAGATTGAGCCCTTACATAGCTCTCTATATACAGTATGTGCCCTCACATAGCCTCCCTATATACAGTGTGTGCCTCACACATAGCCTCCCTATATACAGTGTGTGCCTCACACATAGCCTCCCTATATACAGTGTGTGCCTCACACATAGCCTCCCTATATACAGTGTGTGCCTCACACATAGCCTCCCTATATACAGTGTGAGCCCCACACATAGCCTCCCTATATTCAGGATAAGCCTCACATTGCTCCCCTATATACAGTATAAGCCCTCACATAGCCTCCTATATAGAATATAGAAAGAAAAAACAGTTGAACCAGCTCACCCTGTATGGAGACAATCCTCAGGAACCAGGATGGTGCACGGGTCAGTAACAGCTGCAGCCAGGCTGTGATAACGTGATTCCAAAGCAAAAAAAAATCCACCATCCAAATCCTGTTGTCCTTCCTTAAAAAACTTCTTTATTTAGAAAATGTTTAAAATTTAATTATCATGTTCCATAAAAAAATACATAGTGGTATATTACGCGTTTCGGACGTAGCACGTCCTTAGTCTGAAACAATGATGTTTCAGACTATGGACGTGCTACGTCCAAAACGCGCAATATACCGTATTTTTCGGACTATAAGACGCACTGGACCATAAGACGCACTCTGGTTTTAGAGAAGGAAAATAGGAAAATAAAATTTTAAGCAAAAAATGTGGTCATGACATACCTTTATGGGGCGAGGATCTGCTGCTGACACTTTTATGGGGGTAATGTCCCCAAATTCTCTACTAAGGTACCTCATCCTGGTAATGATCCTCCTGCCTTGTATTTATATATATGTCCCTCATCCTGGTATAGCCCCATCTTGATATATACTGCCATCCTGGTATGTACTCCCATCCTGCTATATACCTCATCCTGGTATATGGCCGCATCATGCTATATACCCCATCCTGGCATCCTGGCATATGGCCGCATCCTGTCCTGCTATATACCCCATCCTGGCATATGGCCGCATCCTGCTATATACCCCCATCCTGGTGTGTGCTCCCATCCTGCTATATACAACCATCCTGCTATATATGCCATCATCCTGCTATATACGCCATCATCCTGCTATATGCGATCATCCTGCTATATGCCATCTTCTTGTTATATGCGCCATCATCTTGCTCATATGCCATCATCCTGCTCATATACGATCATCCTGCTCATATGCCATCATCCTGCTATATGCCATCATCCTGCTATATGCCATCATCCTGCTATGTACGCCATCATCTTGCTCATATGCCATCATCCTGCTCATATACCATCATCCTGGTCATATGCCATCATCCTGGTCATATGCCATCATCCTCCTCATATGCCATCATCCTGCTCATTTGCCCCATCCTGCTCATATGCCATCATCCTGCTCATATGCCATCATCCTGCTCTTATACCATCATCCTGCTCATATGCCATCATCCTGCTCATATGCCATCATCCTACTCATATGCCCCCATCCTGCTCATATGCCCCCATCCTGCTCATATGCCAACATCCTGCTCATATGCCATCATCCTGCTATATGCCATCATCCTGCTCATATGCCCCCATCCTGCTCATATGCCATCATCCTGCTCATATACCCCCATCCTGCTATATGTCCTGCATCCTGTGACACACACAGAAAAAAAAAAAAATAAACAGTGTCGCTCCTCCTCCATCTGTGCCGGCAGCGCTGTGTGGAGCAGGCCACGATCCCTGCAGCATCGCGATGTCCTCCTGTCTGTGCCGGCGCGGCTGTGTGGACATGTGCGCACAATGATGACGTTATCGCTGTGAGCACCGCTAGTCTCCACACAGCGTGGCCGGCAGACAGGAGGAAATTGCAGTACTGCAGGGGAACGGTGAGTATACTGATTCACTGCCCCCCGCGCTGATGACGATGCACGGGGGGCAGTGAATACAGCCGCACATGATCACTCCAGGCTGTAGTTGCCAGGGGTGATCATGCGGGCTGGCTGTTTAGTATGCGCGCACCCCCCGCCCATCATCCCACCCATCTGTCAGCGCCGGCTTCAGCACTGAGAGATGGGCGGGAGGATGGGCGTACATATGTAATGAGCGGGTCAACGTGGTCACGGCAGGCGCTGCTGCAGCCTGCTCGTGCCCCCGATGACCCGCTCCACCACAGCACCCTCATTCCCCGCAGCCCTACATTCAGACTATAAGACGCACCCCCCACTTTCCCCCAACATTTGGGGGGGAAAAAGGTGTGTCTTATATTCCGAAAAATACGGTACCACTATGCATTGCTTTTATGGAACATGGAAATGAAATTTTAAACATTTTCTAAATAAAGACATTTTTTAAGGAAGGACAACAGGATTTGGATGCTGGATTTTTTTTTGCTTTGGAATCCTTTTATATACAGTATGAGCCCTCACATAGCCCCTTATATACAGTATGAGCACTCACAGAGCCTCCTATCTACAGTATGAGCCCCCACATAGCTTCTCTATATACAGGATGAGCCCTCACATAGTCCCCTATATACAGTGTGAGACCCTATATCGGCCACCTTTATACAGTGTATGCAGCCACATGGCCTCTCTATATACACTGCAAGCCCTCATATAGCCCCCTCTATACAGTATGAGCCCCAACATAACTCCTGTATATAGTATGAGCCCCTATATAAATCCCTATATACAATATGAGCCCTCACATAGCCCCATTCTCTGCTCCAGTGCCTGGGGCTCCTCTTTTTGTAGCTGGTGCATACATGCTGGGGCTGGTGCATACATGCTGGCTCTGGTGTATTATTGTCATTAAGCCAGAACGTCACAGAAATGGAGATGGGAGCTCCCTTGGAACTGCACTGCCATTCTATATTGCCAGCAGTAGAGCTTCAGGAAAAGCTCCCTGCCCTGAGCATTATAGAACCCAGCCCATATCGGCCTCTATATAATCCACCTATGCTCCCCAGAGGTTGGCAGCTGTCAATACTATGATGCACTTGTGGCACCAAGCAGCTCATGGCATTTCTAGAACCTGGTGCAACTACACCAGTGAAAGTCAACATTACAATAAATGTCACCATGTCACTTCTTCAATATGCTGCTTCCTTTTAATATGTCCCTGTGTGTCTACTCTATCTGCAATGTAAGACCGGGTCTCTAAAATGTATCTGTTTTATTAGTATTTTTGATGCCTTATTTACTACAATAAAAAAGTTAACAATTAACAATATGCGAAGAATCCAAAAAGTCGGTTAAGTTTACAGAAAAAAAATTCTTAAAATTTACAAATTTATTAATTTTGCTTTAAAAACACAATAAGTGAAGATATCAATGAAAAACTCCTTTAAAAAGGTAACAGACAAGAAAACAATCAATATAAGGGAGTGAGAGTGAGGGGTACTTTGCACGCTGCGACATCGCTAGCCAATTGTAGCGATGCCGAGCGCGATAGTCCCTGCCCCCGTCGCACATGCGATATCTTGCGATAGCTGCCATAGCGAACATTATCGCTACAGCAGCTTCACACGCACTTACCTGCCCTGCGATGTCACTCTGGCCAGCGACCCGCCTCCTTCCTAAGGGGGCGGGTCGTGCGGCGTCACAGTGACGTCACACGGCAGGCGGCCAATAGAAGCGGAGGGACGGAGATGAGCGGGACGTAAACATGCCGCCCACCTCCTTACTTCCTCATTGCAGGCGGGACGCAGGTAAGGAGAAGTTCCTCGCTCCTGTGGCTTCACACACAGCGATGTGTGCTGCCGCAGGAACGAGGAACAACATTGTACCTGTTGCTGCAACGAAATTATGAAAATGACCGACACTACCCAGATCACCGATTTACGATGCTTTTGCGATCGTTTATCGGTGAATCTAGGCTTTACACGTTTGACGTCGTTACCGGCGCCGGATGTGCGTCACTTTCGATTTGACCCCGACGATATCGCAGTAGCGATGTCGCAACGTGCAAAGTACCCCTTAATGTATACAATATACAAACATATGAATGTCCCTAAGGGATGACCCTACCTTGCTGCGAAGGTCGGCACCCTAAAAAGCGCAGTTGGCGCCCCCGCTCACCAATGACTCTCCCTGGGATTCCCTAAGGAGTCCCTAAACTAGAACCTGCCCATACCAAAAGTTATCCAGAAAATGGAGATTTGACTGTTAGGAGTTAAATAACCAAAATAGCCAAAGCAAACACCACAATGAGTGTAGTCACTGCAAATAGCCAAATAGAATCACAAAAAAGCAAGAGTCCATAAAAATTGGCTAGGGTTAACTGGTGCACACCACAGTGCCCAGCCAAAGAAATACATGGAGCTTCAAAAGGATAAGCAATACAATCACAAGTCAAACCAGTGAAAAAAAGGAAAAAGCTAAAAACGTTCCTTATTGATGCATTTGTTCAGAAAGGACAGCCTCAATGCTTTTCTCCTGTGCTTTAGGTTTATTAGGCGGCCATGTGTAAGTTATGGATGTCGCAGGATGAGGTGGATACTGACCAGCTCATCCTGGGACAGCCACAACCTACTCATGGCCTCCTGATGAACCTGTTACCTTTTTTAATGGAGGTTTTTCATTGATATCTTCCCTTATTGTGTTTTTAATACATATTTAATAAATTTGTAAGTTTTAGGATTTTATTTTTCTGTTAACCTACTACAATAGAAAAAAGGCATAAAAAATAATCTCTACAGCAATCAGTGAAATTCTGACCAGTATTTGTTCTCAATTTTCCAGGCTGCAATTGAATACAAATTTGAATCCTTAGATGTTAAGCTAATGTTCATGTTTATTGAATATATATCTAAATTATTCTAGCTTTCTTGGAAGGTTTATAGTTCTTATATATCACCAATATAGTAAGTTTGTTCTAATGCCTTCCCTAAAAGTGTTAGACCAGTGTATTCATTTGTTTTTATCACTTTAATGGTATTTTGTTCCCTTTTCTCTCATCCTTTGATATGTTACATACTGTCTATTCTTAAAGAATAACCATCATTAAATTGTTTTCTTTCATAAACAGTAGTGCATGTGAAAATAAGAAAATTTGTAATTTTGTAAATATCTTAGAGATATCTGCTTTTTCTTTACAAAGACTGATCATTGATTTTGAAAATGCTGAATTCAAGGGTTAAATCTGTCTTCAGTGGAAACACATTTTCCCATTACTGAGATGAGAAGTGACAATTAGTTCTCATAAGTTTCTATGGAAAACTGAAAATGTCTCTTTGGGAGAATTTGCATCCAATTGTCTGAGTATTATTTTAGCTCCTCCCCTTCATCTCTCCATAAACTTTTAAAAGCACCAACCGTAATCTATCTCAATAATGGTCAAATCTATTTTCATTGAATATAGAGATTACAAGATGTTACCAATGAATTTAGAGCAGGAGATCAATCCTAGTTGGGAAAGAAGGACAGTTGTCGGATAAGATACCTTATTTTGTGGGTTATAAGACGCACTGGATTATAAGACGCACCCCAAATTTAGAGGAAAAAAATAGGAAGGAAATTATTTTAATACTAAAAAGGGGGTTTATCGTAAAATCTAAGTCAGTCTTATAATGTGAATATAGATTATTGAGGGGCGCGGTGAGTGGAGTCGCAGCTGAAAGAAGGCGGTCCTGAGGCTGGGAGGAGTGTGTGTAGCGGCGGTGTGATAGGGGCTCCACTGATCTCATTTCAGTGGACACGATGGGCTTCAGGATAATGGTTGCGGATGCAGTGTACATGCAGATTGAATACTCAGAGAGCCCAGATCTTAATCTGCGCCGCTTTCACAGCCATTTTCCTGAAGTCCATTGTTTTGGAAGCTGCGCACGCGCAGATTAAGATCTCTGCTCATCCGCAGCCATGATCCTGTAGCCCATCGTGTCCTCTGACCCAAGGTCAATGGAGCCAGTATCATGCCGCTGCAACACCACCACCTCCCAGCCTTGGGCCTACAGCATGCCGTGCCGACGTGGACTTCTTTCAGCTACGATCCCTCTTCACCGCGCCCTCCTGTAAGCTATATCCGGATTATAAGACACACACCCATTTTCCCTCCAGTTTGGAGGGAAAAAGTGTGTCTTATAATCCAAAAAATATGGTTTATTATAAAGTTGCTTATTTTTATTTGTACTATTAATTTATGAAATAAAAATGAAATTGACATTTACTCTTTTATGACCATAAACAATTACAAGTATGCTTTCACTGGCCTGAATAGTTGTATAATTAGTGGATTCATGACATGTGTAATCCTTGTGTGTCTTTACAGTAATACCTTGTATATACTTATGGTTACTTTATGGAATTACTTTATACTCATACAGTATATAGGTTCTGCTTATGCTTAGCACTCTAGTTTCGCTCTCATTTTACAGAACCTACGTTCTGCTGTAAGAAGCGTTATGCGGAGTGTTTTTCAGCCGTGATCTGGAGAGGCACATTACATTTGAAATATGATATTTATTAGTTCGTGCAGTTACAGAAAGCACAGTAGGGTACCCTAGTAATGCCTGCTTTCCAACACAGCATGATGTACTCATTGCACTATTATTTTGGTAATAAGCGAAAATTGCAAAAGAGCTAAGTAAAAGTAGGTATATTTAACTAGTTCATGTATTAGTGGAACTAAGGGAAGATTATTTGACTTCAGATTTTAGGTATGGTATTAGATTGCAGTTCTTGGTTATGACACATAAGGAGTATCACCCTTAGTTGTTTGGGTCTACAAGCCCCATTTACAAATAACTTCACCAGGGAGTAGATGTGAAAACTGCTAGAGAATGGCTTAAAACAGCATATGATGTCCTGTAGGGCTGGTGCCTCCATATATTACATTTCATTTGGGAATTGTACAATGTTTATTCTCCCCATTGGTGGAAATTAAACATTATCTGATGTTTTCTCCCACAAATTAAACCTGAAAGCTGATGGTCTTGGAAGCCCGATGGCTTGTAATCACTTTTGTTTTTGGAGACCCTTGTAAGAAAAATAAATGTTCAAACTGTCATTGAGCCATTAAAGGGAATGTGTTAGTAGGTTTTTGAAAATTAATCTGAGAACAGCATAATATTGGACACATGAGCCTGATTCCAGGGATGTATCACTTATTAGGCTTTGTGTTGTAGTTTCAGTGCTATCAGCATTTTCCCAGCAGTGGAATAACACTGCTAGACTATAGCTCACCTTAGGCCTCTGACACACATCCGTGCCGCCGGTACGTGTTTGGCAGTTTTTTCACGTACCGGCGGCACGGAGACACGTGGACCTATGTTTTCACTATTGTATGGACACACGTAAGTATTTTGGAACGGAACGTGTGTCCGTTCCGTACTTACGTGCGTCCGTGATTTTTGCACGCTGACATGTCCACGTATTCTCCGGCAGCACGGGTGTCACATGTCCCGCACCTGTACCACACGGATGTAGTGTGGCTGCGGTTCCGTGTGACACGCGCCGGAGAACACGTGTCATTAATTTTAAAATAAAAAAAACAAATACTCACCTCCACCAGCCCCGCAGATTCTACCGCTGCAAACTGCTGTTCCTGCCGGCCGCCGCTCGTTATGAGCGTGTAAAGGAGGTAAGTGTGCTGTCCCGGGTGCTGATCTCCGCCCCTCCGCTCGGCCGGAAGCAGCGTCAGCGGGGAGTGGGCAGGGCTGGAGCCGAAGATCAGGACCCTGGACAGCAGCGCGGACCACGTGAGTATGTAAATTACCCGTTCTCCGTGTGCTATCGCGGATAGCATGCGGAGAACACACGTGGACCGCACGTACCGGAGACACGTACTTACCTCACACAACACGCATCGAAAATACGTGTCTTAAGCCCCTTTCACACGTCAGTGATTCTGGTACGTTTGTGCTTTTTTTTAAACGTACCAGAATCACTGACATACGCAGACCCATTATAATGAATGGGTCTGCTCACACGTCAGTGATTTTTCACTGCACGTGTCTCCGTGCAGCGTACCCGCGTGTGCGTGATTGCTGCATGGAGACATGTCCATTTTTTTCTGGCATCACTGATGTTCCACGGACCACGCAGTGGTGTGGTCCGTGAAACACGTGCCAGAAAAAAACGTGCATTTAAAATAATAAACATTTTAACTCACCCGGCATCCAGCGATGTCCTCTGCAGCCCGTCCTCCCTGCTGCTTCTAAGCCGGCTGATTACTGTCGCGCATATTCATTATGCGCGACACAGCCGACCCGGAAGCAGCTGCTGCGGGGGTCAGCGCCGACCGGATGCTGCACCGCGGGAGCGATCAGCACCATGGACAGTGGGAGCGGGTGCAGGTGAGTGAATCTCTAAGTGCAATCACGGGCCACGGAGAACGGAGCCCGGATTGCACTTAGACAACCCACGTGTGCCGAGATTCACGGCACACGCAGGGACATGTGCGTGTTTTACACGACAGTGAAAAATGTCTGTGTTTTTCACTGACGTGTGAAATGGGCCTTACGGCACGTGCGTGTTTTTAACGGATGTGTATTTCAGGCCTTACAGACAGTCAGGCTAATCTGTGTAACCCTGCCACCACCACTGATTGGTTGCTTGCTCACAATGCAGTGTACACAGAAAGCGGCCAGTCACAGTTTAACCCTTAGGTCTTCTACCATCTACATAAGACAAAACAAGTGTTCTATGAAAACTACACCAAGCAGCCCAGAAAGTGACACATCCCTGGAATCAGGCTTTCTTAGTTTATGTTATGCTCCTATCAGATTAGATAGCAAAAATTTCCTGACAGATTCCCTTTAATAGGACTGTGGAACAATTTTTGCTTTACCTTGTTGTTTCTTATTTCTTACCTACACTGATTAGTTTTCCTTGTCTATTAAGATACCTTCAGATGAACAAGCAGTGATGCTGCAAAAAGTCAGAAAAAGAAATAGTCACAACTAGAAATACACAAAGCAAGGCTTTCATATGCCACAATGATTGCCCCCAGACAATGCAGTGCAACCTGGCTCAGATTTGTTGTCCAAGTCCCACTGAAAGTAACACTGTTGTGAAAATCATAATAACAAAATATTAACATATAGTTTCTGGAGATGAGCAGATCTTTTGAAATTCTAGTTTGCCACATTTACCAATTTTTTACTCAAAATTTGCTTTGGATTATTGCAATGAATCGCAATACTGAAAAGCCACTAATTGTACAGGAGAGAGAAAGCGAGAGACCACATTAGCACTTCTGTTAGAAACCAGAATGAGTGTAGACCTTTTCCTATCCTTCAGAGGACTGAGCTGTGCGCTCTGACCTCCTATCTCTATACTGTACAAGCATAAAATGGTGTTGCATGGCCGATCTTCATCATCTATAGAGGTTTTGAAAGCCTCCCTGACTGTCTACGCTACAACCACGTGATGCCAAAGGCTGCAGGGCATTAATGGTTAGCCCACGCGGCCGCACACAACATAATTAGCCTTCTCTTTGATGCTTCAGTAGTGTAGTAGTGTGTGAAACGGCTTTGTGTATTTTTATTTTTTTTAATCCTTGCTGATCAGATCACAAAGTGTTAAGGTCCCATTACACGCAACGACATTGCTAACGAGATGTCGCTGGGGTCACGGAATTTGTGACGCACATCTGGCCTCATTAGCGATGTCGTTGCATTTGACATCTATGAGCGACCGCTAACGAGCAAAAATACTCACCTAATCGTTGATCATTGACATGTCGTTCATTTCCCAAATATCATTGCTGGTGCTGGACACAGGTTGTTCGTCTTTCCTGAGGAAGCACACATCGCTACGTGTGACACCCCGGGAACGACGAACAACAACGTACCTGCGTCCTGCCAGCAACGAGGTGGGCATGTCTTTAATGCGGCTGGTCTCCGCCCCTCCGCTTTTATTGGTCGGCCGCTGTGTGACGTCGCTATGACGGCGCACGAACCTCCCCCTGTTGTGAATGTTAGTTATGTCTTGGCTGCTGGGAGACTCCCTCTGGTGGCCAGGAAAGGTTTGGACAGAGATCAGGTGTGTTGTGCAGTGAGTGTTTCCTTTCCTAACTCTCTGCTTATTTAAGTCCTGGTCTGATTGCAGGCTGTTGCCGGATGTCAGTTGTTTTTGGTATCTCTAGCCTGCTTAATCCTGCTTTACACCACATCTTCCCCAGATAAGTGCTTGCTCTTTATTTATTGTCTGTTCTTTTGTTTATCTGGGTTTGTCATTTTGCTGTGGTTATTTTCAGGTTATTTGCTTGCAGGGATTTTCCCCCTCAGTGGATTATTGAGGAACTCCCTGCAGTTCTGTGTGGAGTATAGCTCCTTTGGGTCCATGTGTTTGTGGCTTGTTGACTTTGTTATGATTCTTGTTTTCTGTTCATTGGTATGACAAGGGCACCTGGTATAGGACGGAGTTCAGATCGAGCGATCTGAGGGCCTTTTTGTACTATCAGGAAGTTGGTCTGGCAACCATCAGTCCCTTTCCTGTCCTTTCCTATTTTAGTCAGCGGGGGCCTCACCTTTTGCTAATCCTGTCATCTACCTGTGTATTGTGTTTTTCCTATATCACCGCAGTCTTTGAATGTGGGGGGGCTTGCTATTCTTGTCTATTTTCTGAGGCAGAGAGTTATTCATCTTTCCTACCTTTAGGATAGTTAGTTCTCCGGCTGGGTTCGCGGTGCACAGGATGTTAGTTCACCCCTCGGCTACTTCTAGTTGTGTTGGTTAGTAAGGGGATGGCGGCCAGATTAGTTGCCAATGCTCTTGTCACCTTTTTGCCAATGATTTATGGTGGTCTTCCATGGTTCCGGATCATAACATCCCCCTTAAAAAAGAGGTTGTTCACTGCCCACAGCGATGTCGCTAGGAAGGTAAGTATGTGTGACGCGTCCTAGAGATATTGTACGCCATGGGCAGCAATTTGCCCGTGACGCACAAACAACGGGGGCGGGTGCTTTCACGAGTGACATCGCTAGCGATGTCGCTGCGTGTAAAGCAGCCTTTAGAATTTGAGTGGACCTTTGAATTTCAGGAAATTTTACTCAAAGTTTATCCTTCATGGATCAATCTGCTCGCTAACATTTACAATGAAAATTATATCATAACATTGAATTATACATTGCATTGTATAGATTTTGCCAAAATTGTTCCTTTCCTTGAACAGTTTTCTTCCAGTTTTTATTATTGGTTACCTATACTTAAGATAGGACATCAATACCAGAATGGTGGGAGACTGACTTCGGCAGCCTTGTCTCTGATTGGCTAATTCAAGGAAGTGGCACATCTTCATACATTGTTTAGGAACTGCAGGTGATATTGCAAGCTCTCTCCATTTACATCTATAGAAGAATGCTTTAATTCTCATTCATGCCCATTACACAGTATGAGGAGCTGTACCACTTGTAGTACACTGAAACCTATTCAAACAGTGGGGGTGATGGGGGTTGGCTCCAAACCGAAAAATATAAATCTTAGAAAAACCTTTTAACACTAAAACCTATGATAATTAATTGTGTTTCTAAATCTGTATAGTATACCCTTTGTCTTCAATATAATTTGTTAAAAAGTTTTGCTTTTCATTAGTCAATTGTGTAAATTTAGAATAATCAATCCACATAGCCCCAAGAAAACCAAGGCAAGCTCCGAAAGAACATGCAAAGTACACGGTAACAGTGCTAAATACTGAGCCATCGCCCAGCCCCATTATGTAGCATGGTGGACGTAGATCGGTATAGCTGTAAATATTCACAGACCTTTTCTCGTGCTGTGATTAAAAGATGAACATGTACGATGTAATGCACGACGCACTGTGACACTCATCAGTCACGGTCATTGCTGAATCACATTCAATTTACAGCACATTATCACAAGGTGAAGGTTCTCTCCCCACTGACGAGTGCTCTGACAGAAGCTCAAGAAACGATGAGGGAGATTGCTAGGACGTACTATATGATCTGTGAAATTACAGCTACCTGTCTGCGTTATCAGCATTTCTGAAGGAACAGCCGTTTCACTCTTACAGGATAAGACAAAGCTCACCATTTGTTTTCTTGCTGTTATCTTTAAATCTGGATTGCACCTAATGTATTATTAAAACTGTCAGCCATACTTTTGTAATTTTGCACAACTTAACTGCAAAACAAATATATACAGCAGATGAACTACCAATTGAACACTTCAGCAATTTTCTAAGTAAATATATTTCTAAAGGTGCTGTTGACATGATTTTTTCACCAGATGTCGGTTACAACCCATCCAATCCATAGAGGTAAAGAAATCAAACTATACAGTAGATGTTTATAAATTCAGTGATATGTAATAATTAGTGATGAGCGAGTACTAAAAAGCTCGGGTGCTCGAAGCTCGGGCCGAGCCTCCCAAGATACTCGTGTACTCGGCCCGAGCACCGAGCCCAATGTTATCCTATGGGAGACCCGAGTATTTTTGTGAAATGACCCCCCGGCAGCATGTAGAAACCCTAAAAATGTCACAAAAGTCTCAGAAGAGTGCTCAAATGACATGGCATCAGCATGGGGAAGACCCCTTGAAGCATTTATCACTCAAAAGTCACAGCTCTGAACAATTTTGTCCGAGTTTTACGCCATTTTTACGGACTCACCAGAAAACCTTCCAAAATGACACCAAAATGAATTTTCATGGCGGAAATGTTAAGGGCACATACCCAATAGTGAGATAGAGCTGGTGTATGTTACTTTTTGAGATTAATACATGAAAGATTTTACATGAAAACCTTGTGTGGCACTCCGATGTCCAAAACGCACGTTTTGTGCTTTTTACTAGCGATGTCGGTCATTTTTTTTTTTTTATTCTATCTCCCTCAGTCCGTCGGTCTGTCTCTCTCTGTCTTGTCTGTCCCCCTCTCACAGTCTGTCGGTCAGTTCCCCCCCCTCTCTCTTACTTACCGTTCCCCGATCACTGCCGCGGCGCTGCACAGCTGTTCAAACTCCGGTGGCTTTTCCTCTTTTGAAAAAGCCGGCCGCTCATTAATCAATCTCCTATTCCCTGCTTTCCTGCTTTTCGGCGCCTATGATTGGTTGCAGTGAGACACGCTCCCACACTGAGTGACAGCTGTCTCACTGCACCCAATCACAGCAGCCGGTGTGTGTATACTGTGCAGTGAAATAAATAATTAAATAATTAAAAAAAATGGCGTGCGGTCCCCCCAATTTTAATACCAGCCAGATAAAGCCATACGGCTGAAGGCTGGTATTCTCAGGATGGGGAGCTCCACATTATGGGGAGCCCCCCACCCTAACAATATCAGTCAGCAGCCGCCCAGAATTGCCGCATACATTAGATGCGACAGTTCTGGGGCTGTACCCGGCTCTTCCCGATTTACCCTAGTGCGTTGGCAAATCGGGGTAATAAGGAGTTAATGGCAGCCCATAGCTGCCACTAAATCCTAGATTAATCATGTCAGGCGTCTCCCCGAGATTCCTTCCATGATTAATCTGTAAATTACAGTTAAAAAACACACACACCCGAAAAATCCTTTATTAGAAATAAAAAACACTAACAAAGTCCCTCATTACCAATTTATTAACCCCGACAAACCCTCCATGTCCGGCGTACTCCACAGTCCTCCAGCGTCGCGTCCAGCTCTGCTGCATGGAAGTGACAGGAGCTGCAGAATACACCGCCGCTCCGGTCACCTCCACGCAGCTAATGAGATGAGTATAGCGATCAGCTGAGCTGTCACTGAGGTTACCTGGATCCAGCGGTGGATGCAGCGGTGGCCGCGGGTAACCTCAGTGACAGCTCAGCTGATCGCGCTACTCACCGCCGCTCCAGTCAGCTCCATGCACCAACTGAGGTGAGTATAGCGATCAGCTGCTGTCACTGAGGTTAATCGCGGCCACCGCTGGATCCAGCGGTGGCCGGGAGTTACCTGACTGACAGCAGCTGATCGCGCTATTCCCTTCATTAGCTGCGTGGAGGTGACCGGAGCAGCGGTGTCTTCTGCAGCTCCTGTCACTTCTATGCAGCAGAGCTGGACGCGACGCCGGAGTCCGTGGAGTACGCCGGACATGGAGGGTTTGTCGGGGTTAATAAATTGGTAATGAGGGACTTTGTTAGTGTTTTTTATTTCTAATAAAGGATTTTTCGGGTGTGTGTGTTTTTTAACTGTAATTTACAGATTAATCATGGAAGGAATCTCGGGGAGACGCCTGACATGATTAATCTAGGATTTAGTGGCAGCTATGGGCTGCCATTAACTCCTTATTACCCCGATTTGCCAACGCACTAGGGTAAATCGGGAAGAGCCGGGTACAGCCCCAGAACTGTCGCATATAATGTATGCGGCAATTCTGGGCAGCTGCTGACTGATATTGTTAGGGTGGGGGGCTCCCCATAACGTGGAGCTCCCCATCCTGAGAATACCAGCCTTCAGCTGTATGGCTTTATCTGGCTGGTATTAAAATTGGGGGGACCGCACGCCTTTTTTTTAATTATTTATTTATTTATTTTACTGCACAGTATAGACCCGCCCACCGGCTGCTGTGATTGGGTGCAGTGTGACACCTGTCACTCAGCGTGGGGGCGTGTCTCACTGCAACCAATCATAGGCGCCTGTGGGCGTGGAAAGCAGGGAATATGAGATGGCTGTGTACAGAGCACAGCGCGCCGGCCGGTATAAAGGCTCGGTCACGCTGTGCAGGCCGGCCAATCACTGCAATTCCACAACTAACAGGGCTGTGGCATTGCAGTGGTCTGCCAGCCAATCCCTGCATGAGGGCTGGCTCTCAAAAGAGCGCCAACATGCAGAAATGAAGACCACGAGTAAAGCACGAGTATTGCAAAATTACTCGGTACCCGCCGAGTAGCCCGAGTACAGTGATACTCGTGCGAGTACCGAGTAGTAACAAGCATACTCGCTCATCACTAGTAATAATAAGAAATGACAAAGGGAAAAATATTGAACACGATTACTGAAATTTATTTAATACTTTGTACAAAAGCCTTTGTTGGTGATGACAGCCTCAAGATGCCTCCTGTTTGGAAAACATAGTTGCATGCATTGCTCAGGTCTGATTTTGGCACATTCTTCCACACACACTTCAAATCCAGAAGGTTACATGAACTCTAATCTTTAGTTCCTTTCATAAATGTTCTATTCTGTTCAGATTCGATGATTGGCTGGGCCATTCTAGCAGCTTTATTTTCTTTCTCTGAAACCAATTGAGTTTCCTTGGCTGTGTGTTTGGGATCATTGTCATTGTGAAATGTCTACCCTTATTTCATCTTAATCATACTAGTAAATGGCAGCAGATTTTTATCAAGAATGTCTCTGTATATTTGTCTGTTCATCCTTCCTTCAATTATATGAAGTTTGCCAGTGCCAAATGCTGAAAAATAGTCCCACACTATACTGTTCCCAACTCCAAACTTCTCTGTTGGTGTGTTGTTTTGAGGGTGATATACAGTAAATTATGGCCTTCAAACATGGTGTGTATTATGGCATCCAAAGAGTTACATTTTGGTCTCATCTGACCAAACTATATTCTCCCGGTATTTCACAAACTTGTCCAAATATTGTTGACCAAACTTTGAACTTGCTTTTTGTTCAGCAGTGGAATCTTGCGTGGTGACTGTGCATACAGGCCACAAAGGTTGAGTGTATTACTTACTGTTTTATTTTAAACAGTTGTACCTGCAAATTCCAGGTCTATTTGTATTTCTTCACAGGTAGTTCTTGGCTCTTGGACAACTCTTCTGATAATTCTTTTCACTCCTCTGTGTGAAACCTTTTGGGAAGAGCCAGGTTGTGGCAGGTTTATGGTGAAGTGATGTTCTTTCCACTTCTGGATTATGGCCCCAACACTGGAGCCTTCAGTAGTTTAGACATTTTTCTGTAATCAATGCCATCAGTATGTTTTGCAACAATACGGTTCTGAAGGTCTTGAGACAGCTCACTGGTTTTACCCATCATGAGATGTTTCTTGTGCAGCTCCTTAGTAAAGCGACACCTTTTTATAGGCCATCAGTTGAACCAGCTATTATTATTGTTCACTAAGTGGCAGGATTGTTTTATAACTACTGATAGATTTCAGCTGGTGTCATGACTTTTCAAGACTTTTTGCACTTCTCTTTCTTCATATGTTCAGTACTTTTTCCCTGTATCATTTCTCATAATTACACATAAATTCATTTATGGAAATCTATAGTTTGATTTCTTTGCCTATTTGGATGGGATGGGCTTGTTACCAGCATCCGGAGATAAATTCATGTCAATAGCACCTTTAAAAATATATTTACTTAGAATTATTGAGGTGTTCAATACTTATTTCACTTGCTATATATCCCAATCCTAGCATTTTGAAAGGTGGGAAGTCTGCACTTTTACATTTTTTGCTTCCTCAGGAAAGTCAAGTATACACAGTTTATTGTTATTATAAGGATCCAAGAACACTCACAAGTTCTGAAAATCACTGAGAACAAAATAGTATGGGTGTTACAATGCTACCTTTCAAAATGCTACCTCCGCAATATGTGTATCCAAACTAGGAGCTATAACCAATAATTCTCAAGGGTCTTTTACAGAAGATTGGTAACCGGCCAAATTAGCATTTTTAAGAACTCTTGCTCACTGTCATTGACATGTACAGGGTGATTGACTTGCTATTTTACCTGGAAAACTTGCTGTAACTTGTAAAAGAGATGACCAACCATACTGAAATTTGGGCTGTACATACTTTGGTTCTTGAGATGTAAGAGTGCAATGAACCTCAGTGTCAGCAACGAGAAACACCCTAGCGCTGAGTGGTCTTGCCAAATTGTCACTTGCTGACCTTCTTCAATACAAGATAGACTTGCTGTACACCTTTATGCTCATTGATAGTTTATATGTGGTGATTTCATTTCACTTCTGTCAAATTATTGCTTCATTTCTTAGCAATGTACAGTTACAGTTTAGAGGAGTGTGTTTTCATTGTGAAAATGAATTGAAAAACTGAGTCCTTAAAGGTGTGCCAAGGTGAGTTTCTAAAGAAGTTTGGAGGTCAAAATCTGACCTCCAAGCTGTGTATTCTGACATTGGTACATACATTGTGAAACATTGACTTCTGGCCAAGATAAGTCATGTTCACACTTACATGATTACTGTCATTCAGGAATTGAAATGGCCTGATCAAGAGAAAATAATTTGTTATGGTTAGTGGTTTCAGATATATTGGACTACACATTCACTAACGAAACCTGGTTTCACCTATGTGGTTACGTCATTCGCAAACCCCCCATATTTGGCCAGATGAAGACCCAGAAGCACTTCCCAAGACGGTGCTTCATCCAGAAAAAGTAGGTGTTTGATATGCTATTTCCAGATGGCGTACATTGGGCCCCATATTTTTGAACAACAATGGTGTACATGGAAATCTTTCAAACCTTTGTTAATTAGAGGAGGAATTTAGGATGGGCTACTTCCAATAGGATGGGGCAACGTTTCATATGTCAGTTGTTAGCATGACATGAATTGAAGCTTTATTGGATGACAGAGTAATCTTCAAGGGACTGTGGCCACCAAGATTGCTTGATGTAACATCATCAGTTTTTTCCTTTGGGGCCATTTGAAAGATTGAGTGTACAGTAACAAGCGACAGACATTACAGGCACTCCAAGAGAACATAAAGCGAGAAATTCAGGCTATGACCCCAGACGTCTTGCGAAATACATTTAACAATATCACACAGGATGTACAGGAGTTCTTGGATGTGAACGGTGGACATATTCAACACTTGCTTGTAAAATATTAGTTTCTCATGAACTAAATTATGTACAGTCTAAATTTCAGTATGGTAAATCATATCTTTTAGAAGTTACAGCAATTTTCCAGGTAAAGTAGAGAGTGAATTACCCTGTGTAAACATAATTGTGATCAGCAAATAAATGAACAAACACTAGTTCATCAACTGATTGCATTTTAAGTATCACATAAAAGATAACGCTGTTAGCAGCACACAAATCCAAGTATGCAGGGAATGTGCTGCTGACACAATGTATAGAGCTTAGGCTATGTGCGCACGTTGCGTAAATACATGCAGTTACGCTGCACTTTCTAGCGCAGCGTAACTGCATGCGGCCTGCGTCCCCTGCACAGTCTATGGAGATTGTGCAGGGGCCGTGCGCACGTGGCGTTTTAGAGCGCAGCGCTTCGGCTACTGCCGAAGCGCTGCGTAAAAAGAAGTGACATGTCACTTCTTCCGTGTGCTTTGCCGGCAGCTCTTGCTCTGTCTATGGGAGGAGCTGCAGGCAGAGCGCATGGAATCGGCTTCACTACGGACATTTCTGCAGCGATTTAAAGCGCACATGTGCTCTTCAGATCCCTGCAGAAATTTCTGCAGTGACTGTACGCAACGTGCGCACATAGCCTTATAGAGTAAACTGGGCTATTAATAATCATGTGTTTATATTAAAGGGTATCTGTCAGCAGGTTTTGCTACCCAATCTGACAGAAGCATGATGGAGGCAAAGAGACTCTGAATCCAACAATGTACTACATAGATTACTGGGTGCAGCCATTCTAACACAAATAATTTATAGATAGCCATGTAGCAGAGCTGGTAGAGGTGTCTCGCCCACACCAGGCTCTATATAGAGAATGTACATTGATAGTGAGGTGTGAATAACAGCAGGTGGCATGTCAGAAAACATGGCATCAGCCAGCTAGTTACAGCAATGATAATCACCAAATGATAAAGCCTTTAGTTTAAGTAAACAACAGCATGGAGTCTGATAAGAGAGGCATAGTTGATTTTTTATTTTAACCCCTACAGCATGCTGTACTCAGATTAAGTGCAAAAACCTGCTGACAGATTCCCTTTAAGTGTGTGTCAACATGTTTAATAGCCTTTAAATCAGCGTTGTTCGACTTTAGTGTCAGAATAGTTTCCATATTTTTATATCAATACATTGGTGGCACCGACCTTTTTCTACCTGTGGTTGTAGTGTCTAATTCTTGTGGTTTTTGTGATTGTACAAAGGAAACAAATTGAACCATGAAAATTAACCTCAGTGTTGTGGTTTGTGCCATAGATGAAACAGAAGGTGGATTTCACACTACAGCAGATTTCAGCAGTAAAACAGTTAAATCGCTTGTCTAGTTTACAAAACCCATTAGCAGAGGGGGATCCTTATCTGCCAGGCAGAATAGAGCGCAGTTACACAGTGTCCTTCTCTTTCCCTCTGGAAGACCTGTGCTGTACTGCATTATGCAGAGAATGCATTGATTTGAATAAGTACTTTGTAATGCTTAAAGGGGTTCTCCAAAACTTTAAAAATACTAGCTAAGAGTTGGAAATGTGTTGATCTAATAAGATACCTATTAATTACCTATTCAGTATGTGGCCACAGCAGTGGTATGTGCTGATCCTGCAACAATGACATCACTTTCATAAACTACGCTATAGCCCATTACCGTCTGCTAATTACTGCACAAAAGATTGCATGTACAATATGTGACTGTGGAAGCTAGTGACTGACTCCAGTAGTCATGCGAATGGTGGACTTTAGGTCATTACTGAATAACTGGCATGGAGTACTGAAATGGGTGTGGAGGACAGGTGGGTGATCGGGTTATTTTTTGGGTTGAGCAAAAGGAGTTACAGAACATTGATCCATTGGCCATATCAGTAGCCAATGGCCACCAGACCAGAACTATGCGAGCCTCATGCTACCTACAACATACCATTATGATTGTAGGCTATCACAATGTTATTATATTGCAGTGCATGGCATACATGGCATCTTGGTGCTCTATTAATCAGAAGAGGTGCAGGTACTCGGAGATTCCCAGGTTTAGGTCCACCTGCTTAACCAGAGTCCTGTGAATCTTTTTCTTATTTTACTATTTTAACACATTTCCATCTCTCAGCCACATTTTTTTATGGCCTCGAGAACCCCTTTTAAACCCCTTGTGATGGCACTGCAGAGAAATTGAACACATCCAGTTATATTTCCCCACAGATTGCCGCTGTTTGCTGAGTGTCCCGTCTGGGGGGCACTTGGTGATCATATTGTTGTCATGAGAGCCTTCTAACAAATTAGGATTAACCCCTTTAATCTTCATTCATAGATGACTGATTTGCCCTAATTTGGAAAGAACTAAAATGCAGCATAAAAGGGACCACTGAGAAAAATAATAGTTCACAGGCGTAGCACTAACCGTAATCCTGCTTATAATGTTTAGAAAGATTGAAGAATATAACTTTTTTGATCTACACAAACTGCTACAATAACATTAATGCAAACTTCAATGAAACACTTAAAAAAAATGTAATGAAATTCAACAGACGGCATGGATAAGAAATAAGCAGATAGGATTTTTTGTGGTTGTGTATAGTGCTTCTAGGCAGACGTCATACATACGTTTCCTCGAATTTTTAATTATTGACCAATGTTTAATTTACCTGCAAAACCACCTACCAGTGAAAAAAGGAAAAGGGAAAAATTTCAGAAGACCAATCATGTAATTTATATTAATCTAGTGCTTTGTGATGTCTGTAATTATGGAAAGTCATTGCGATCTACACGTAGTTTCTATAGAAACTGGTATTGACAGCATGTCACCTCCATCAACATGCATGTGAAATGCGAAAAACATCTATGCTCTAAGTGTAAACTTGAAGCTAATTTTTTGCCTTTGGAAAGCGTCATACACTATTATTAAAGAATAATGTAGAAGCCCCTATATATGATTTGTGTATACGTGTTTTCATTGGTATGCCATTTCTTGGTTGCGTGGCTTGTTGGTTTTTTCTTCCTTGTAATTTGGTTTCCCTATTGCAGACTACATTTCCCACAATGCCACTGGCCTTCCAGGTGGGGGAATCCAAAAAAAGGGCATCAGTGATATAGAACTGCAGACCAATAACAGCATATTGTAAAGACACTCCCTGCATCCATCCAACCTAGTTATAGCCCTTTGAACTTATTTATTTTAGAGCGTTCCCATAAGAATTATCACACCCTACGAGATTTTGGCAGGCCTGAAGATATTAACTTCTTCCTTACTCTAACAACATGCAAATGATGATAAATAAAAACAAAAGAAGTTGTCTTTCAGCACCACAACACCAGGCCACATGTTACTAGTCCAACTGTTAGCAGCCTGCATGACCTAGACATTCTACCATGGCCTACAGCTACTTGTCTCATATTGATTACAATTTGGACAATATTGGTTCGCAGTTGCAAAAGGAGCTGCCAGCAGCGGATTTTGATGATTTCAGTATCAAAGTGCATTCAGTATGGAAAAACGTTCCTAATACAACTAGTAAGAACCTCAATTAGAGCAGGGTAAGGCATGTAAGTATAGATGAGTGAAACTGAGGTTCGGTGTTCATACCAAGCACAGACTTTACAAAAAAAACAGAGTTCAGAGTCGGAGTTCGAGTGCTTTATGTATGAAAACCACTCACGTGAGCATCACTGTGCTTGAGTATGCTTAGTTCTCAGCAAAGTGCGAGCCACTTGTAGTGGTTGAATGACATGCACTGGGGATAACAACAGCATGATTGGAACAAAATATGGAAAAACGCCACCCACCTCCTGAAGTGCTCTGTTTATGGCTAGCTGCATGTGGGCAGAGACCCAAACTGCTAATCAGTGACTTCCATTGGGGTTCAGGTCAAGTCCAGGTCCCAAACCGCATTTTATCTAAAGTCTGGCTGAACCCGCCAAACCGAACTTCCACAGGTCCTCTCATCTCTATATATAAGTGCATGTATTTCTACATTCATACTCAACATAGAATAAATCAGAATGTTTTGAAAATTTTGTTTTCATTTTTTCATCATTTTCTTATTATTAATATGTTTCTCTTTCCCGTGATTTCCTAAATTTGACAACTTTTGCTTTCCTTACTGCTGTTGCAATTTTATTGTTGTGCTTAAACACTGGTATATATTAAAGCTGAGGGGATTTAGGTATTAACCTACGGCAGAACTGTTTTTAACCCTCAAGGCATGAGTGAAAATCAATGTCCTCAATTACCAAAAACCATGTTCTGAGATGAGCTCTAGTATTGTTAATCTACGCTTCAGAACAATGAGATTTAGTGAGCGCATGGCGGATAAATAAAAGGATTTAGAAAGCTGGTTTGACCTACGTAATTTGAAGAAACATTTTCTATCTATTATAAGAATCAATCCAGGATTAACATACTTTAGAATATTTTATTTAATCTATACTGGTAACTAAGCTCCGGTTCATGCCAATTTGCATTATCCTTCATTATAGTGCCCTGAAAAGAACCAGTAATGCTTATGTTTTATAGATTGTTTGCATCACATTATATTCCTCCTTTCAGGCCGTTGTTCAGTGTGACAGATTCTTAATAGTAAACTACTAATAAGGTTTTTACTTTGGATGATAAAATAGCAGCTTAGAACTATAGCACAATGCCGCACATCATCTTGGAACAATATATAACACTTGATAAAAATGCAATTTATTGTTTTCATTGGCTTTTTTCCGCTTTGGAGTCAAATGCATCATGATGGAGTTCTTCTTTTTTATCACACGCAGCAATGATTTATTGTGCATGGGTAATATAAATTCTTAGTAGTAAACATTTATAATTTTAATGTGATTGCAAATTCCTTAAAGGAACACAGATAAAGCTGAAAGACTGCGTTATGCCTACTGAACTCTGCCCAGACTGTACATACACACCGGACATAGGCTGGACCGTCTGTATGTGTTGTGCATTCATCATCTGCTGTGTACTTGTTTTCCTTTTCTTCTATGGGTGACTAAAGGGGGCTTTACACGCTACAATATCGTTAATGTTTTATCGGCAGGGTCACGTCGTTAGTGACGCACATCCAGTGTCATTAACGGTATTGCAGCGTGTAACACTTACCAGCGACCTTAAACGTCCTCCAAAGTGGTCAAAATCGTTCACCATGGAGAGGTCGTCCTAAAACCAAAAATTGTTAATGGTTGTTTATAGATGTTGTTCCTCGTTCCTGCGGCAGCACACATCGCTGTGTGTGACACCGCAGGAGCGAGGAACCTCACCTCACCTGCGTCCCGCCCGCAATGAGGAAGGAGATGGGTGGGATGTTCGTCCGGCTCATCTCCGCCCCTCCGCTTTGATTGGCCGGCTGCTTAGTGACGTCGCTGTGACGCCGAACGCACCTCCCCCTTGAGGGAGGGATTGTTCGGCAGTCACAGCGCCGCCGCCGACCAGGTAAGTGTGTGTGAAGCTGCCGTATCAATAATGTTCGCTGCGGCAGCGATCACACGATATCGCATGCATGATGGGGGTGGGTGCTTTTTCGTACAATATCACTAGCAATTGCTAGAAATATCGTAGTGAGTAAAGCCCTCTTAAATGTAAGGGGTCGTGCAGACAACAATATTTTCGGTCCGACTGCGATCCAACCAATCATCAGATCACACTGTGACCAATTCAGTGAGGCAGTGCTCATGCCCAATTTTTTCCTCAGACCGAACAGTCAGAGAAAAAAAAAATCACAATTTGCCTGAGACTCACCCATTCAAGTCTATGGGTGTGAGCCAAAGACAGATACCACAGTATGGCACCCGATTTTTATGGAAATACTGCAATTCTGTAATATAAGAAACTGTAAATTGTCCTGTAAGTTATTAAAAGCTGCTGGTGTAAAAAACAGATTGTACGCGGATGACAACTGAGAAAAAAATTGGCCCACTTTACTGGATGAAAATTGGACCGATTTTTTTATATACTTGTGATATTATCTGCAAAGACCAAACAAACTTAACTTGAATTGACAGGTGGCTCCTTCCTTAAAGATTTTTTTCCCACAAGCAAAGTTGATTTTAAAGTTGATTTTAATCAATAGACCTTGGAATAATAAAAAAGTTCCACAATTGGATGTGTTTAACCCCTTCACCCCCGGCCACTAAAACACCCTAATGACCGGGCCATTTTTTGCAATTCTGACCAGTGTCACTTTGACAGGTTATAACTCTGGAACGCTTCAACGGATCCTGGCGATTCTGACATTGTTTTTTCGTGACATATTGTACTTCATGTCAGTGGTAAATTTAGGCTGATATTTTTTGCGTTTATTTGTGAAAATTTAGGAAATTTTGCGAAAATTTGGAAAATTTCGCAATTTTCAAACTTTGAAAATTTATGGCCATAAATCTGAGAGATATGTCACACAAAATAGTTACTAAATAACATTTTCCACTTGTCAACTTTACACCAGCGCAATTTTCGAAAGAAAATTTTTTTTCGTTAGGAAGTTAGAAGGGGTCAAAGTTCATCAGCAATTTCTAATTTTTCCAACAAAATTTACAAAATATTTTTTTTAGGGACCACATCACATTTGAAGTGACTTTGAGAGGCCAAGGTGACAGAAAATACCCAAAAGTGACCCCATTCTAAAAACTGCACCCCTCACACTGCTCAAAACCACATCCAAGAAGTTTATTAACCCTTTAGGTGCGTCACAGGAACCAAAGCAATGTGGAAGGAAAAAATGAAAATTTTACTTTTTAACACAAAAATTTTACTTTAGCCATAAAATTTTCATTTTTACAAGGGAGAAAAGAGAAAGTGCACCCTACAATTTATTATGCATTTTCTCCTGAGTACGCTGATACCCCATATGGGGTAAAAATCAATTGTTTGGGTGCACGGCAGAGGTCGAAAGGCAAGGAGCGCCATTTGAATTTTTGAACACAAAATTAGCTGCACTCATTAGCGGACGCCATGTCGGGTTTGAAGACCCCCTGAGGTGCCTAAACAATGGATCTCCTCCACAAGTGACCCCATTTTGGAAACTAGAGCCCTCAAATATTTTTTCTAGATATTTGATGAGCACTTTGAACACCTGGGGGCTTCACAGAAGTTTATAACGTTGAGTCGTGAAAAGAAAAAAAATTTTTTTTACCACAAAACTGTTGCTTCAACTAGGTAGCTTTTTTTTTCACAAGGGTATCGGGAAAAAATGCAACATAAAATGTATTGTCCATTTTCTCCTGAGTACGCAGATACCTCATATGTGGTGGAAATCAAATGTTTGGACACACGGCAGTGCTCGGAAGGCAAGGAGCGCCATTTGAATTTTTGAACGCAAAATTAGCTGCACTAATTAGCGGACGCCATGTTGGGTTTGAAGACCCCCTGAGGTGCCTAAACAATGGATCTCCCCCACAAATGACCCCATGTTGGAAACTAGAGTCATCAAATATTTTTTCTAGATGTTTGGTGAGCACTTTGAACACCTGGGGGCTTCACAGAAGTTTATAACGTTGAGCCGTGAAAAGAAAAAAAAAAAATTTCCCACAAAACTGTTGCTTCAACTAGGTAGCTTTTCTTTTCACAAGGGTATCGGGAAAAAATGCAACATAAAATGTATTGTCCATTTTCTCCTGAGTACGCAGATACCTCATATGTGGTGGAAATCAAATGTTTGGACACACGGCAGTGCTCGGAAGGCAAGGAGCGCCATTTGAATTTTTGAACGCAAAATTAGCTGCACTAATTAGCGGACGCCATGTTGGGTTTGAAGACCCCCTGAGGTGCCTAAACAATGGATCTCCCCCACAAATGACCCCATTTTGGAAACTAGAGCCATCAAATATTTTTTCTAGATGTTTGGTGAGCACTTTGAACACCTGGGGGCTTCACAGAAGTTTATAACGTTGAGCCGTGAAAAGAAAAAAAAAAATTTTTCCCACAAAACTGTTGCTTCAACTAGGTAGCTTTTTTTTTCACAAGGGTATCAGGAAAAAATGCACCATAAAACGTATTGTCCATTTTCTCCTGAGTACGCAGATACCTCACATGTGGTGGAAAGTAATTGTTGGGCGCATGGCGGGGCTCAGAAGAGAAGGGCACCATTTGACAGCAAAATTGATTGGAATCATTAGCGGACGCCATGTCACGTTTTTAGACACCCCCCCCTATGGTGCCTAAACAGTGGAGCTCCCCCACAAATTACCCCATTTTGGAACTAGACCCCTCAAGGAATTTATCTAGATGTTTAGTGAGCCCCTTGTACCCCCAGGGGCTCCATTGAAAATTGATAACGTTGAACCGTGAAAATTTTTTTAAATTTTTGCAGCAACAAGGTACTTTTTTTTTTTCTCTTTTTACAACGGTATCAGGAAAAAATGCACCATAAAACGTATGGTGCAATTTTTCCCGAGTACGCAGATACCTCACATGTGGTGGAAATCAATTGCTTGGGCGCATGGCGGGGCTCAGAAGACAAGGAACGCCATTTGACTTTTCAAACGCACAGACGCGGTGCACTGATCAGCCGCTGCAGGAGGCACGGTCGGATGAGATACAAAAAGCGCTGGGGATACGAAAAAAAAAAAAAAAGTCACGCCAAAAATTGAGCAGGGATGTTGATCCGCGCTCAGCGGGACGCACGGACAGATGCGATACTTTTTTTTCCGTATCCCCGACGCTTTTTGTATTGCATCAGTCCGTGCGTCCCGCCGAGCGCTGATCAGGGATGCACATAATGGATCGCCATCCCTGCTCAATTTTTGGCGTGACTTGTTTTTCCGTATCCCCGATGCTTTTTGTCACGCCAAAAATTGAGCAGGGATGCCGATCCGTTATGTGCATCCCTGATCAGCGCTCGGCGGGACGCACGGACAGATGCGATACAAAAAGCGTCGGGAATACGGGAAAAAAAGTCCCGCCGAAAACTGACCACGGATGCAGATACGTTATCTGCATCCCTGATCAGCGCTCGGCGGGACGCACGGACGCATGAGGTGTAAAAATAGAAAGGGGATAGAGGAAAAAAAGAAAAAAAAAAAGTTATACTCACAGTACCCAGAGGATTAGCAGGAGGAACAGCTTTGCAGCAGCCAGCAGGCAGGAAGTTGGACAGCTCAGCAGAAGACCCAGGAAGAAGGACCCAGCGATGGAGGCAGATGTGATCGGCCGGTGAAGACAGGTAAGAGAACGTCGGGGGGACAGCAGAGGGGGAGGGGGACAGCAGAGGGGGAGAGGGACAGCAGAGGGGGAGAGGGACAGCAGAGGGGGACAGCAGAGGGGGAGGGGGAGAGCAGAGGGGGAGAGCAGAGGAGGGAGATACCGGAGGAGCTGCAGAATAGAGATCACGGGGGAGGCCGGCAGATTTGGATGTCGGGGGGCAGATTGGGATGTCGGGGGGCAGACCGGGATGTCTGGGGGCAGACCGGGATGTCTGGGGGTAGATCGGGATGTCTGGGGGCAGATCGGGATGTCTGGGGGCAGACCGGGATGTCTGGGGGCAGACCGGGATGTCTGGGGGCAGATCGGGATGTCTGGGGGCAGATCGGGATGTCTGGGGGGGCAGATCGGGATGTCGGAGGACAGATCGGGATGTGGGGGGGCAGATCGGGATGGCGGGGGGGCAGATCGGGATGGCGGGGGGCAGATCGCAGGGGGGCACGGGCAGGGGCCATTACGGGAGCGCGCAGGAGCAAATCACAAGAGCGCGCAGGGGCTGCAAGAGAGCAGGGGAGGAGGGATACCGGAGGAGCTGCAGAATAGAGATGGCGGGGGGCAGATCGGGATGTCAGGGGGGCAGATCAGGATGTCAGGGGGGCAGATCGGGATGTCGGGGGGGCAGATCGGAATGTCGGGGGGGGGGGCAGATCGCAGGGGGGCACGCGCAGGGGCTGCAAGGTGAGCACAATACTCACCGCTCCTGCGACGTGACGTGACAGCAGCGGCAGCAGCAGCGGTGGCGTGGTACCACTAGTACCAGCCATTGCTGCACGCTGCAGACATGTTGGGGGAGGGTCCCCAGACCAGCACAGGCCTGGGGAGGGCGGCCACCGGCAGATCAGACCGCCCCACTGCATACTGATTGGAGCAATTGCGCGTCATCGCACGATCGCTCCAATCAGTGCTGCAGGGGGGGGCCACGGTGTCTGCTTGCTTCCAGCCAATGATCGGAGCTGCTGCAGCTCCGGTCCTAGCTGGATTTTACAAGATCACGCTATTTTTGGCATTTTTTTTTGCCGAAAACAGCGTGATCAATGTGATTGGCGGTTCCGATTTGAACAGCCAATCACATCGATCGCCTATGGGGGGTGGCGATGCCACCCCCCCTGGGGTCAAGCAAAGGTCCCCTGCTGTAAGAAACAGCAGGGGACATCATTTGAAAGCCGTTGCTATGGCCACGGCAATCAAATGAAGTTTAGGCAGTAAAATTACGTCCCTGGTCGTTAAGTCACGTTAAAATAGGACGTAATTTTACTGCCCGCGGTCGTGAAGGGGTTAAAATCATGTTCCTGTGCTGAGATAATCTTATATATGTGTCCCTGCTATGTACTGTGTAATCGCCGTGTCTGACTGTACAGAGACATGGTCTGATCATACCACATCTCCTGGGCAGGGGAGGAAGTAAGGTAAAACATTTCCCTCTGTTTTTTTAAAAAAATGTTTTACCACAAAGAACTGGAAAACAGTGAGGCAAAATTACAAAACAAAAAACACAATTATTTTTTTTTGTGGGGATTAGTTTTTATGGTAATCACTGTGATATAAAAATTACCTGTTATCTTGATTTACTAGGCTTTTACGAGCTGTTTTATAATTTGTTTGTTTTTTTAAGTGGTGAAAAAAAATTGGAAATTTGTAAAAAAAAAAAAAAGACCAGGGACCTTCCTCATGAGCTAGTCATCAGACACATGGTTCTCAGACTGCTTATTAACCTCTTCCTATCCTGAGTCCCCCTGGGGGGACATTCAAAATAATCCGTTAAGCTCCTTTCATATGCATCTTACTGTCCTAAGTCCCTTCTAGCGGGACACTGAGTGGAAAGTCCTTTTCTAAGCATAACAGGCAGGACTTTGCGCATAGTGATATTTTTGGCAGCCAATGGTTGCATCTGTTCTTGACGACCTTTGACCCAACCCAGTTTCGTTTTCTTCTTGTTTTACAAGTGAAAAATGGCTAAGAGATAGTGAAACGAAGGTGTGTGAATCCGGACGAAGTAAGGCAGCGTGTAATCGATACTAGTGAAAGTAGTAATAGTGAGAGAGATTCGGACGATCGAAGTGAAGTTATGGAGTCGGAACTGAGTGATGTTGAAAGCGTTTTTTCTACCGATGTCAGCAACGAAGAGGACGAGGGTACGGAGCTCGACTCCGATGGGTGGCAACGAATGTCATCTTCTGCCAATGGGTTTGAGCAGATTACATTTTCACTACCGAACGTAACTGATGACGACCTATAATAGGTTTTCAATGGGCAAAACAGGAAATTGTATTGGATAGGAAAAGGTTAAGTTTTGTATGGACAGTGATTCATTCTGTTGTGGTTAGGGCAATATGAAACTCCTATCAGGTTTTATTTTACACAATTTGAGAAATGTTGTACATCTGATTTTTTTTTTATGGTCACATTACAGCCCTAATATCTTTATGATGTTGTATTTGTGACCTCTGATTTCATTGTTTTTCTTTTTCTTCTCTTTAGAACATTTCTCAGCTTCCATGTGGAAGAGCGCTTTATGCTTATGAAGGAAAGGAGCCTGGTGATCTCAAATTCAACAAGGGGGACATCATTATTCTACGACGGAAAGTGGATGAGAACTGGTACCATGGAGAACTGAATGGAAATCGTGGCTTCTTTCCAGCAAGTTACATCCAGTGCATAAAACCTCTCAGCCAGCCGACTCCACAAGGGAAAGCACTTTATGACTTTGCAATCAAGGATAAAGATCAGGATAAGGACTGTCTAACATTCACTAAGGTAAATAGACAATAATCTGCTCCGCATGAAAATTCTATTGATCTCACTGCAGTAATAATTACATTTAACTTGAGAAACCGCACTTCAACTCCTCTGTTTTTATGTATTGCACCAATTAGTAAGAAAACGATGTAAAAAAATGACAAATAAGCCTTATGTTCTATTCTCAGCATGAAACCAAGTAAGATGAGGAGTGAAAAATATGCACACTATCACAGAATATTTTGGACTAATTTCTGAGAATTAATATAATGGGAAAACGTATTAAGGCAAATGCATGAGAAGTCGATAATTAGCATTCTTCTTTTATTTTTTTTAACCAGTTAGTTATGGGACAAAGCTGGAAAATGGTTGAGGTTTACCAAAAATGGGGAATTAAGCTAAACAAAAGGTGACACACTACCCGCCGTGTGGCAGTCAACAACCGAAGTATAGTAAATATGCACCGATCAGCGGTTGGTTAATAGTCGTAGAGAACCAGACCCCACTTCAGAGGCTCACTTAATGATCTGAAGTAGATTGTTCACTGCACATTGTTTTCGCCAGCACGAGTCCTGATAACACAAGACGATGCGCTGCCGAGAACGATGATCAACACAAAAGATCCTTTCACTCAAGGATGGCTCGTTCACAATAATCTTGCAGCATCAACGATCCTTTATACTAGACAGCCTAAAAATACATTACATTTATCAAACATCATAAGCCACTAAAAATAAATTTAGCAAATTTTCAGGAAGAAATTTCTTTAGTGTAATTTGTTTACGTGCTTTCTCCAATTTTAGACAAATGTAGCAAAGTGTTGAAACATATGGTAAATTTGTCCCAATTCATATTGGTGCCCAGACTGCAGAATGTGGCCAGAGAACTGTCACGTGTGTTTCCACACCTTGGGAGATGTCTGACAGGTTTGAGATCTCTGACATTGCCTTGAGAGGACTCTGGATATTAGACATTTTTTCTTTCTTTTAGTGCAGCAGCAGTTAAGGACTCTTTACTTGCTGGTAGTTCATTGTTCATCTCAGGTGTTGCCGGTTTGTGACCACTCTCCTTGTTTGGGCCACCTGGGAAATTGGTGTGGGCAGTTTGTTTCACATTGTATAGAATAAAGAAGTTTAACATTTTTAGAGCCAGATTCCAAGATTTATAGCAGAGTGCATTTGAGCTCCAAATGAAGAAACATGGACTAAACTGGTGAGCTGAAAGCATTTGTTTTGATTCTGAACTGACTACCATTAATGAAGAACTTCTGTGGATGTTTTGAATCTGTGCCGCCTGCAGCCCTGGTTCTTGGGTGCAGCAGTTAAGTTGCTGACCTCCCTGGTGTTTGGCTGCAATAGTTGGTGCATATCCGATTGTTTATGTTCCTCTGTCTGTCTTCCTTCCCCTATGTTTTATTACAATAGTGGTTAAGTCAAGTGCACTCCCCAGCCTTGGGACTATCCAGGGTGAGTGGAGGGACAGTTAGGAACTGGGCATGTGATGACGATAATGGGAAGGACTCGTATAAGGACGTTAGGGTCAGACACAGGTTAGTGTCAAGAGGTTACCTGATCTCCGCTCCCTATTGTCATAGCCTTCCTCTCCTTTTCCATCCATGTTGTACTTCTGTGTTGCGCTGTGCACCGGGTGTCCCCTTTCCTGTGCGTGACAAGACCAGAAAATGCTTTTAATTCAACATACTGTGAAAGCACCAGATGAAAGTAAAGACAAATTAGTAAGCATTGAACAATTATTCAAAAATTTTGCGTCAACATTAAAAAAAAAGTTCAGAAGATTAAATATTGCCCTGGCTTCAACTTCTGCATATTACAATATAGTGGACAGGGTAAAGTAATATAGTAAAAAAAAAAAATGTGATAAACTTATAGTTACCTAATTAAATTATTTTTTCCTATATTCTAGTTATGATGGAAGGAAAGTTAATTATAAAAAAATAATATATAATTATCTGACCTTATATCCACACAATGCTAAATATTAGTTATGGTGTAAGAAAAGATAATTGTAAATCCCTTGATCTGATGACATCTTGAATATTATATATAAAGTATAAAGTCTAGATAAATGTTTATCTCATATCAAAGAATGGTTCTGCCCTAGATTTTGTGCCACCTAAATTTATGACTTTTAAAATATCAAAAATGAAAAATCAAACAAAATCCGTCACTCCATGTCCGCATTTTAGACTTAAGTCCAAACTCATGCGAACAGCATAAAATGAATTAAAAAAGCAGACAAATTGCTAAACAAGCTGTAAGGGCGGCATTGCACACTACGACATCGCAGGTGCGATGTTGGTGGGGTCAAATTGAAAGTGACTAAAACCTTTTTGATACGATGAACGAGCGCAAAAGCGTCGTTATCGTATCATCGGTGTATTCTCCGACATTTCCATAATGCCACTGCAGAGACAGGTACGATGTAGTTCCTCCTTCCTGCGGCAGCACACATAGCTGTGTATAAAGCCGCAGGAGCGAGGAACATCTCCTACCTGCCTCCCGGCTGCAATGAGAAGGAAGGAGGTTGGCGGGATGTTTACATCCTGCTCATCTCCGCCCCTCCGCCGCTATTGGCCGCCTGCCGTGTGACGTCACTATGACGCCGCACGACCCGCCCCCTTAGGAAGGAGGCGGGTCGCCGGCCAGAGTGACGGTTGCAGGGCAGGTGAGTGCATGTGAAGCTGGCATAGCGATAATGTTCGCTATGCCAGCAATCACAAGATATTGTACCTGCGACGGGGGCGGGGACTATAGCGTGCGACATCACAGCATCGGCTTGCAATGTCGTAATGTGCAAAGCCCGCCTTAATCAACAAATCACTCTTAAAGTAGTAAAACCTCCAAAAAAAAGAGATACATAGTCAGAAAATTACAGTTGACTCTGATTAAGCATTTCATGACCAGATATTTTATATTTTTTTGCTCTTTTGTTTGTTTTCAACCAACTTTTTTTATTTTACATTTACTTATCCGAATTATGGCTTCTTTTTTGCTAGACTAGTTGTAGTTTTGAATGTTGCCATTCACTTTACTATATGACGTACAAACAAACAATAAAAAATACAGAGAAGGGTGAAAGGGAGGAACAACACAACTCTGCCATTGTGGTTTAGGCTTACTGATATTTTTATGGTGTAAATTGGGATCTGGCACCTTGATTCTTTAGGTCAGTACAATTACAGTGATATCAATTTTTTATTTATTTTTTTCAGATTTTAGTGGTTAAAACAATTCAAATGTGTCCCCCTTAAATAATAGTGGAAAAGGATACAGTGTGAACATACTAGTGATTCAACAGTTACTTACTCACCACTGCTCCAGCATGGGCTTTCCGCCACTGCTGCTGTCTTTGTTAACAGGTGGCATTGATAACATCACAAATACAGCACGTGTGACTGCTGCAGCCAATCATTGAGCTGAGCTCAATGATGATGCCAATGACAGCACAAGCAGTTGACCCCAATGATTGGCTGCAGCAATTATATGCATTGTATTTACAGGGAAAGATCAGTTGCGTTTGAGTTTATTTCCAATGAGTGCAAACTCAGGAGCATAAAAAATTTAAAATCACAGGGTATCTCGTTAACAGTTGTCCTGTACCCATATTGTTTAGGCACAACATGTGAGCAGAGATCAATACACCTTATTTACCACCTTTCAACCTTTCAACATTAATGCTATAGAGTTGGAATGCGCTGCAATCAGAAGTAATATCTCAGTGCCCTTGGCTTTGCACCATCACAATATCACACTTGTGATTACTGAGGTGACCCTATCACATTGGCAACAGTCTGCCTCATGGTTATTTAGCGATCTTCACTCTCCTGCCATTACCCACCTCTCATACCACGTATAATTTTGTGGGAGGAGAGATAAAGTCCTCCTGAGAGAACTGTCATTACTGTAAAAAAAAATGAAAAAAAAAAGGTTTAGGGTTATAATTTGTGGTCGAAAAGCTATAAGGCTTGGGGAAAGGTTTAGGTTCAGGGCCTAACATCAATTGTACTTAATAGGTACATAAAAAAACAAACATATTCATACAAAAGAAAAGTTTCACACTGTGTTATACAGTACAGACCAAACGTTTGAACACATTCAAAGAGTTTTCTTTATTTTCATGACTCTGAAAATTGTAGATTCACATTGAAGTCATCAAAACTATGAATTAACACATGTGGAAGGAAATATTTAACAAAAAGAAAATACTTAAAGTGTGAAACAACTGAAAATATGTCTTATATTCTAGGTTCTTCAAAGTATCCACCTTTTGCTTTGATTACTGCTTTGCACACTCTTGGCATTCTCTTGCTGAGCTTCAAGAGGTAGTCATCAGAAATGGTCTTCACTTCACAGGTGTGCCCTGTCAGGTTTAATAAGTGGGATTTCTTGCCTTATTGATGCCTTCAATGTGAATCTACAATTTTCATGAAAATAAAGAAAACTCTTTGAATGAGAAGGTGTGTCCAAACATTTGGTCTGTACTGTATGTGAAGTTAATGTCTCTCCAGATACTAGAGCATAAAGAATGTAAGGCTTTTAAAATTAATATATTCTCCAGGCCCTCCCCTACTCAGCACTGGTCCTCTTCTCTTTAATTGCTCTTATCTTCACAGTACAAGTCTCGTTTTTTACAGAGATTTGGCCTGCAGACTTCATAATGTCATGAGACTTGTTAGAGATAGAGGTGTTGAAGTTCACCACAAGTCATGATATCACATGAAGCCTAATAACATGGCCTCACTCAACTTCCTTAGGATGGGTCATCAATGTCTGATCGGCCGGGGTCCGTTCAACTGCTCTTAGTATCGATGGCGACAGCAGCGGCCGGGTACTGCACATCTGCCTCCTATTCAGATCAATAGGAGGCAGATGTGCAGTACATGACTGCGGCAACTACCAGAAGATGGAGCAGCTCCAGAATTCAGCATTTCTGGCTGCCTGCTGCCTCTGCTGGGACCGAGAACAGCTGATCGGCAGGGGTGTGGGGTGTTGGACCCCGACCGATCAGACATTGATGACCTATCTAAGGATAGGCTATCAATGTAAAAGTAGTGGACAACCCCTTTAAGGATAGACTTTTATAGTCAGTAAGTTTAGGGGTATTTTTATAATCCTACACTACAGGACTTCAGCAAAGACAATATAGTGATTGACTTAAAAATCATCTTTGGAAAAAAGGTCACTCTGAGGCCTAAATAGTCATGGGCATTTGTATTAGGTAGTGGGAAGTACCCAATAAGATAAAAAAACAGCACATTTGGTATAATCATGCATGCAAGGAGTAGGGAAAGGTTTTATAATGTTTTATAATGTTATTTGACCAATCCCCAATGGTTTGTGCAACATATAATTGCTTGAAGTCATACATTTAGATTATTTTTTAACATTTTTGTTAGATTTCAGCAAGAAGCAGAAAAAAAATCTAAAGCATGAAAGAACAGATTACGGTATATCCCTAAGTAATTTTCCTGTGGGATCTATCTTTTTTTCCCATTATAGAGGTATATAGTATGATCTGACACAGCAGGGACTCATCAAAACAATATGGTGCTTGAAAATCAGCTGTAGAAACAGAAATATCTTTAGGCCAAAATGGGCAGCTTTTTTTGTTTTCAACCAAGTGACCAGTAAGAACAATAAAGAAGCACAAGTCTGGTATCATCAAGCACAGGAGGGATAGGATTGTAATTTATGAGGTCATTTTGAGCAATCCCCAATGCTATTTGCAACATGTGAATGGTTAAAATCACATTTTTTCCTATTTTGTGACATTTTATTTTGGATTTCAGCAAAAAAAAAAAAATTAGATGACCAGACGGCAAACTATTAGAGATGAGTGGATCTGCCGTGATCCGAATCTCAGCAAATCATACAGATTTTAGCAGTGAATATTCTCTTGGAATTGATCGTCCTTTATAATGCACAGGGGTCTTGATAGACCCCAGGAGATAAGAAACGTAACATGTAGAAAAGGAAAATGACTAATATTCTACAGAATATGTATTTTTGTAAAATTGAGTAGTGGTCAATTCCCTTAGAATAAATTTGCCCAACTTTATAATCTATGCCTATTTGTGTGTACATTAGGACATCTACTAATGCTTTAAGAAGGTTTATTATTTTGCAAAGTACCGTAGTGTCAGGCCATATGTAGTTTTTGAAAATATAATTTCCTCTCATTTAAGGGATCATCAATATATTTTAGCTCATATAGTAGTTTAAAAAATAACACACCAGCATATTTGTTATGATGTAACACTCTCACTCTCCTTCGCTATCCCCAAACCCCTGCACTCTCCAAACAAATAATAATCTCCCCTTCTCTCCTACTTCCCCACCTGTCCTCCTCTGCTGACCTACTGCTAAACCTCAGCTCTCTCCTACTAAGACACAGAAGATACTGTCCACTCTCCTTCTCCCACCTGCTCTCCTTTTCTCTACTTCTCCTCACTGCTGGTGACATATCTCCCAATCCTGGACTCCCACAGAGGATACCCACCATTCTATCACCCCATCATCACTCTGAACCTACTAAAAACTACTGCAACCTCTCCAATATAAAATCCATTCCCCTCTCACCCACTCCACTGCTCCCTTTCTCTGGAGCACTTTGGAATGCCCGTTCTGTCTGTAATAAACTGCACGTCATTCACGATCTTTTTACCTCACTGAAACATGGCTGACACCTGACACTGCCTCCTCTGCTGCGCTGTGCTATGGCAGCCTACACCTCACCCACACTCCTCACCCTGGCAATAGACAGGGTGAAGGAGTGGGTCTTCTTCTGCAACTTCAACCCAATCCCAACTCTACCCTCCCTTGTCCTCTCTTCTTTTGAAATGCACTCTGTCCGCATCTATTCTCCCTCCAACCTTCAAGTGGCCGTCATATACAGACCACCGGGTCCTACCACTGCCCTCATCGACCAGTTCTCTGCCTGGCTTCTCCACTTTCTTTCTGCTGATATTCCCACTATCATCATGGGCGACTTCAACATCCCCACTGACACCCGCTAGTCCGCAGCCTCCAAACTCCTGTCCCTCGCTTCATCCTTTGGTCTATCTCAGTGGTCCACCTCTGCCACCCATAAAGATAGACACACACTGGACCTTATCTGCACTCGTATCTGCTGTCTATCTGACATCACAACCTCCCCTCTCCCCTTATCTGACCACCATCTACTGACCTTTTCAGCCCTGTCCTCATCACCTGTTCCCCCTGTCCAGCACCTAGCACACCTCCACAGAAACCTTGCACATCTCAACATGCACACCCTCTCTGTCCTCCATATCTTCTCTCCACAACACACAGTGCCACCATTTTCTACAACGCCACTCTCCTCTCATAACAGCTATTGATTCAGTCGCCCCTCTAATGCACGGCATAGTGAGTCAAATCAATAGACTACCCTGGCACAACAACCTCACTAAAAAACTTTAGCAAGTGTCTAGGGCTGCTGAGCGGCAGTGGAAGAAAACGCACTCCCAGGAAGATTTCACCACATTCAAAAATGTAATTCACACATTTCGTTCAGCCCTCACCGCTGCTAAACAGGATTACTTCAGAACCCACATATCCTCTTTAACACAAAACCCCAAACAGTTATTCAATACTTTTACCTCCCTCCTTCGTCCACCACTGCCGCCTCCAACCTCCCTCATCTCCACAGAAGACTTTGCCACATATTTCAAAGATAAGATCGACCAAACAGGGCAAATCCTTTTTGCTCAATCACCACAACCCCTTCATATAACAGACCACTGCCCCTCCCCCATACATTTCCTCCCCACCATCACCGAAGGAGAGCTCACATATCTCCTCTTGAAAGCTCACCTCACCACCTGCGCACTTGACCTATCCCATTCCACCTCTTCCCCAACCTCACCACTATGCTTATTCCAGCCTTAACCCATCTGTTTAACCTATCTTTAACATCTGGAACCTTCCCTTCTGCTTTTAAACATGCAACAATCACACCCGTCCTAAAGAATCCCTCCCTTGACCCAACCTCTACTACCAGCTATCGCCCCATATCACTTCTCCCGTTCGCTGCAAAACTCCTCGAAGAGCACGTCCATGCTCAAATTTCCTCCCACCTCTCATTTAACTCTCTCTTTGACAATATACAGTCCGGCTTCTGTCCACATCATTCTACTGAAACTGCCCTGACTAAAATCACAAACGACATTCTTACTGGCAAAGCTAACAGACACTTTTCCATACTCCTCTTCTAGACCTGTCTTCAGCCTTTGACACTGTCGACCACTCCCTCCCATTACAGATCCTCTATTCCCTTGGTGTCAGAGATCTTGCCCTCTCTTGGATCTCTTCATACCTTTGCAACCGCACTTTTAGTGTCTGTTACTCCCACACATCCTCTTCATACCACCCTCTCTCTGTTGGAGTCCCTCAAGACTCAGTCCTGGGACCCTTGCTTGTTCCATTTATACATTTGGCCTGGGACAACTCATAAAGTCTCATGGCTTTCAGTACCACCTATATGCTGATGACACTCAAATTTACCTCTCTGGCCCAGATGTCACATCTCTGCTGTCCAGCATCCCAGAGTGTCTATCAGCCATATCCTCCTTCTTTTCCTCTCGCTTCCTAAAACTCAATGTAGCCAAAACTGAACTAATCATATTTCCTCCATCTCACCTATACTCCCTAACTGATCTATCTATTACAATAAACAACATCACACTCTCCCCAGTAGCCAAAGTTCGATGCCTTGGAGTGACCCTCGACTCTGCCTTGTCCTTCATACCACACATCCAATTCCTCACCACCTCCTGTCGTCTTCAACTCAAAAATATTTCCAGAATCCGTCCTTTCCTCAATCCTCATTCTACAAAAATGCTAGTGCATTTTGCCCTCATAATCTCCCACCTTGATTACTGCAACATCCTCCTCTGTGGCCTCCCTGCTAACACGCTTGCCCCTCTCCAGTCCATCCTTAATTCTGATTCCCGAATGATCCACCTCGTTCCTCACTACCACCCGATTCTCCCCTCTGCACATCCCCCCATTGGCTCCCAATCCTCCACCATATACAATTCAAACTACTAACACTGACCTACAAAGCCGTCCATAATCTGTCTCCAAACTAATCTCCCACTACTCTCCAACACATAACCTCCGGTCCTCCCAAGATCTCCTTCTCTCCTCTCTCATTCGCTCCTCATGCAACTGCCTCCAAGATTTCTTCTGAGCATCTCTTGTCTTCTGGAATTCACTGCCTCAACACGTCAGATTATCTGCTACACTTGCAAGCTTCAAACGGAACTTAAAAACTCATCTGTTGAAAAATGCCTATAATCTCCAATGACCACCACCGCCGGAGCTGCCGCCTCACCTCCATGCCGGAACTGCCACCCGACCAACACCCCTCCTACTGTCTCCTTCCCAAAATCCTATAGAATGTAAGCCCGCAAAGGCAGGGTCCTCTTCCCTCTGTACCAGTCTGTCTACTGTAATTTGTATATGTATTCTGTATGTAACCCCTTCTCATGTAGAGCACCATGGAATCAATGGTGCTCTATAAATAAATAGTAATAATAATAATAATATAATGAGAATAAATACAGAAATAAAAGAAAATGGGTATTTAAAGGGAACCTGTCACCAGATTTGGCAACTATAAGCGGCAACCAACACTAGTGAGTTCTTATATACAGCATTATAGAATACTGTATATAAGAACCCAGGCCGCACTGTAGAAAGTATTATACTCATCTAGTGGTCGGTGCATTCCATTGGGTGTTGCTGCTCTCCAGTTCGGCGCCGCTTCTCTGCGGCAATCTCCGTCCTCCTTTTTCTGAGGCCCATATGAATGATGCGTCCTATGTCATACACTCAGGCCGGCATTGAGGTCTTGCGCAGGCGCACTTTGACCTGCGCTACTGAAGGCAGATCAAAGTATTGTAGTGTGCATGTGCGGGCGGTCTTTAACCTTTCCTCACACCTGCACATTACAATACTTTCAATGCCGGCCTGTGTGGATGACGTAGGACAAGTCATCCACACTGGGCTGGGAAGAAGGAGGACGGCGATTGCCGAAGAGAGGAGGCGCCTGACTGGAGAGCAGAGACACCCAACAGACTGAACTGCCCCGCTGGATGTGCAGTATAAAAGTGTTTTTTACGTTCTACAGCCTGGGCTCTTATATACAATATTCTGTAATGCTGTATATAAGAGCACAGTGATGGTGGCCGCAGCAGCTTATAGTCGCCAAATCTAGTGACAGGTTCCCTTTAAAAAATGTTATAGATAAAATTGAAGAAAGCTGTTTTTTTCCCCACATTTTCAAGGATTTGTACGATTTACAAAAAATACAAAAAAAAATACCTTTTACATTGTATATATCACTAAAAGAAAGCTGTGTTTCTATTGAAAATTTCAAGTAGCCTCTTCAGAAAGGAAGAGGATTTGAATTCTAGTGTGCCGCCCCGTGCTCGGCAGCAGCCGAGCCGCTCAGGTCCGGACCTTCAGTGGGTGGCTTGAGGGTCTCTGGACCCGGGGGTCCACGGTCACTCCGATCTAAAAGGGGTTGGCAGTTTGGGGGGACGTAGATGTACGGCCGGAGCCGTGTTTGAGTTCCTGACGCCACCCATGGGTTGTGGTGAAGGTCGACACCACCGCTGCAGTTACGGGGCACCCGGGGGAGATGTTGCGCAGCAAGTTGTTAACCCCTCCGTGGGTAGGGATGGTAGCCCCGGGACCCGTTGGGGGAGTAGTTGGGCAGTGCAGGGAGATGCGCGGCCGAAGGCCACTGGT
This sequence comes from Anomaloglossus baeobatrachus, assembly GCF_048569485.1. Lineage (NCBI taxonomy): Eukaryota > Metazoa > Chordata > Amphibia > Anura > Aromobatidae > Anomaloglossus > Anomaloglossus baeobatrachus. Next base: position 483,298,695 of record NC_134354.1, on the reverse strand, counting down.
GTACTCACGATTAGTAACACACACAAGTCTCTGGTAAACCAAGGTGATGGTGGTCAGTGCCTGCAGCCGGTCGCAGTCTGGTCCCCCACCCGGTTGGTGGTCTCTGCCTTTCTGCTGCTCCTGTTGGTGTGATGGTGGACTACCTGCGCCTACAACGTCAGGAGTCCGCTCCCCAGCTTGTGGATGTCGGAAGAGCCCTTTGCCCGCAGACGCTGGCCCGTGGGATCTCTCTGCCATGGCGGTGGCTTTCTATCCCCCTCGTTGGGCTGTTGTCCTCAATCGGGACTTTGGGTGGGACAGGACCTATAGTCCTGGTCGCAATCAGTTATTTAGCTAGCCCCCAGTAGCTTCTGGACCTAGCTTCAGGGTCTGAGTACCCCCCTTTGTGCTCCGGTTTCCGAGTCGGTTCCCTGGGTCGGTACCGGAGGGCCAATACCCTGTCCCGGTCCACCACGGTTCCACCGAGCCATCTTCCCGGCTCCTGCAGGCAGAGGCCTCCGTATGCCTCCTAGCCAAAGGTACCCGGGCTCCAACCCTGGCACCTGTCAGTTAGTTGCAGACCTGACACACAGGCCTGCTTCCACTTTACTTCACCTCCTAAACTGATCTGACTACTTTTCCCGCCCCAGGCCCTCTGAACTCCTCGGTGGGCGTGTCCAACTGCCTCGCTCCGCCCCCTGGTGTGTCCATCCAGCACTGAGGGGCGTGACTGGGGTTTTAGTGTTTGGCTGCTGTCACCTTGTTACGGGACTGGTGTTGTGCAGGGCCCTATATGTGACTACCTGGCTGGCCAGGGCGTCACACTAGCACTACCTATTCAATGTAACAATCCGAAAAGTCAATATTGACCCTTTAATGAGTCAAGCTAACTTAGGATAAGACACCATACCAGACACTTAATTTATATGTTTTCGGAGCGTGTGAGGAAACACACCCAAACACGGGGAGAGCATACAACTGAGCCACCATGCTGCCTGTTGAATAAAAATAATTGCTGTAAATTGTACTTTTAAAACTAACTACCTAGTACATGCCTAAAAGTACACACTCCGATCATATCCTTTAAAACTTTGCTCCTAAATGTTATAATTAATGCTACATTAGATAACACAAAGTAGATGTGGTAAGCCCACTTTACACGTTGCAATTAGTTGTACAATCGCATTTGCGATGTGACACGCCCAGGTTGCATACGGGATCTATGAGATTTCACGTTGGTCGTTCATTTGCTGTCACACGAGCGTTAGTAGTCTATGTTAAATTGGTCAATTGTGTGTGCGATCCTTTAGATCATGTGTTCTGTGACGTATGCATTGGGCACCTTTTTTTTTTTTTTATTTATTGACTTGCCAAGCGTGTGTAATGTGTAGGGATGCGTTTTTACTATGTCATCTGCCATTCAGCTCTGCTACATGGCCGCTAACAGCAGACACAGACAGCCATGTAGCAGAGCTGAATGGCAGATGACAGCAGACACAGACAGAGCCGCACTGTCAGAATGAACTCGGGTGAACTTCACCCGACTTCATTGTGATGCTGCGGCTCTGTCTGTGTCGCGCCCTGATTAGCGGTCACCAGTGAAGACTCACCGGTGACCACTAATCTCCTGAGTAACTGAAGTTAGCAGCCCTCTCTCATATACTCACCAATCCCCGATCCCCGGCGCTGCACGGCTTTCTCACTGCTCCGGCGGCTTTTACTGTTTTGAAAAAGCCGGCCGCCCATTAAACAATTTCGTATTCCCTGCTTTCCCCGCCCACCAGCGCCTATGATTGGTTACAGTGAGACACGCCCCCACTCTGAGTGACAGGTGTCACACTGCACCCAATCACAGCAGCCGGTGGGCGTGTCTATACTGTGTAGTGAAATAAATAATTAAATAATTAAAAAAAAAACGGCGTGCGGTTCCCCCCATTTTTAAAACCAGCCAGATAAAGCCATACGGCTGAAGGCTGGTATTCTCAGGATGGGGAGCTCCACGTTATGGGGAGCCCCCCACCCTAACAATATCAGCCAACAGCCGCCCAGAATTGCCGCATACATTATATGTCACTGAGGTTACCCGCGGCCACCGCTGCATCCACCGGTGGCCGCGGGTAACCTCAGTGACAGCAGCTGATCGCACGGCTGTCTTCATTTGCTGCATGGAGGTGACCGGAGCGGCTGTGTGTGCTGCGGCTCCGGTCACCTCCATGCAGCTGCGGTGGAAGCGACGCTGGATCATCCTGGATTACGCCGGACAAGGAGGGCTTTTTGGGGCTGATTAAAGTGGTGAACCAGGGTATATGTGTGTGTTTTTATTTCTAATAAAGGATTTTTTCGGGTGTGTGTTTATTTACTGTAACTTACAGATTAATCATGGAGGGTGTCTCATAGACGCCTGACATGATT